>NC_090748.1:60174484-60206984 GCF_036898095.1 Palaemon carinicauda | reverse complement strand
TTTTGACGCTTTTTATCGGTCATCGATTGACCTCATACCAGTCGGCTACTATAGCCCCCAGGCCAGAGTGCCTATATATCAGTGTTCATGCATGATTTTATTAGTGATCCTAGGCTAAGTTATGAAGATAGTGGCATTATTTTACAATACTTTTGACTGTGATGCAAGTGTTTTTCGCCTTCAGGGACCATATAGGGGATAGGTTAGTTAGTGTCCCTTCCTAACCTAACCTACTTGTAGGACCCCTATATGCTTCCTTCATCCCCCTGCCCTTGGCATTCCCTCTGTTTAGCCTTGATTCCCTTACTACGTAAAGGGATCAAGCGCCTAACGGAGTATATTATCGCCTCTCAGTCCTCCCTAAAGGAATGAACCCCCCTTAGGGTTGCGTCTGAGAGTGAGGAACGGCTAGCCCTTCCTCTATGGCTAGGACTAGTCTATGACTGTCCTGCGATAGCGATATGTCTTCTATCCTTCCTAGTTCAGGGCTCTTAGCCCTGCTCTAGGTTAGGTTTTGGAAAGGTTATTCTGTTCCCTGCTGAAACTGTACCCATGCACCGTTTCAGCCAGGCTGCCTTATCTTAGGTTAGGGAGTGTCCTCCCTTTTCCTAGTGGCCGCTCTGGTACAGAACCCCTTCCATGGAAGACTCTTCTCTTCTCCCCTCCCCACCTATCTCTTGTATAGCCTAGCCTACACTTAGGTTAGTCTATACCCATCTGTCCCCTGTCCTACAACTCCTCCTTAGGGTGGAGTGATAGGGCTACCTTGAGCTTCTATGTGCAGTCCGCTCTGGTACATATACCCTTCATAGTGTCCTATGGGGTTAGCCACTGGATGTGTTCTGTATGTAGAGGTCTCCCCCTCTTTGGGTGTCCCCTAGCCCTCCCTTGGGCTACCCTAGCTCCCGGTCCCCTGAGACCCCTGCTTCTTGGTGATAGAGCCAGCCTCTATCATGGGTACACCCTCTCAGGGGGGGATGTCTGGGAGTCCATGACTGGACTTCTTACATCGCTTCCCCTGTCTCTTTCACTATCCGGGTGCCGGTCCCTTGCCGCCTCCACTGTCGGCGATACCCACCTCCTACCTTGGTGACTCTCCCCTTACCCTCATGGCCGCCAGCCCCCCGTGTGCCGGGGGACTGCCGACTGCCGCCGGCTTCCTGCCGATGGCTCTCCTCCTTCCTCATAGCTTCGCCGTCCGCCTGCCGGTCGGCCACCGGAGTGCCGGCATCCACTGCCGGCAACCTGGTTCCGCTATAACCATCCTTGTCCCTGTCACCAATCCGGCATCCTCCGACTGCCGGAGCCGCCGCTCCCTCTGCCGGCGTGCCGCCGTTGTGCCGGCGGCCGCCACCCTGGTATTACTCCTGACTTATATATTGTCTGCTCTAATGCCAGAAACTCTGCTGGAGCGGCCTCCGGCGTGCCGGAGGTTTGCCGGAACCCCCCGGAGGCGTCAAGACTACTTGCACCCCCTTCCACTAGCTATCATATGAATACTGATAGCCCTACACTGCAAACAGATGGCCTGTTTACGCTATTGGATCAGTACCTTGGTACTGTTCTATTGGTAATCATGCTGTCCCTTTGCATTCTTCAGATTTCCAGCATGCTGCGTGTATCTTAGCGCGGCTGGTTGCCGGAAGCAGTTACCCTAGGGGACCCTTTAGCCCCCTAATTTAGGACTGAGTGGCCTCGGTCCCAAACTTATCCTTGGCAATTTCCATGGAATTCCATTGCCCTATGGACTTCTAAGAAATACTATCCTGTGCCTTCGGCCATCTCGGATTATCCAAGGATAAAGCTTGCGGTAGCCAGCCGGGCGAGATGCATGGAGTATGTTTTCTTTACTATTTCAATCTCTGTGCATCACACCCTTTATCAAGTTAAAATTAATGATTAATGTTAACTTAGCTTCAGAGCCATTCTTATGACTCCCCCCATACTCATTTTCTCTTTCTTCCACAGGAGGAGCAGATGAAGTGTGACTTCGACTTCTGCGCTGTGAAACGCCCGCACTTCTACGGGCATACGGCTTGCAGGACTCACGCCCCTTGTGCTAACAAGAAAGGGGATTTGAAATTCTGGGACCCGCTGAACTGTACGGTCTGCCAGGCTCACATAGCTGATGGCTTCCATAACCTTCCCTCAGCGGAGGTCAGGGACATTGCTCGAGAGAAGCTACGCAAATGGGTGCATGGCTTCCAGAAGAATGCCACCGGACCGTACCTGGCCACTGAAGAATTGAGGTCACTTCTGTTCCCAAAGGCCTCCCCTGATTCTGCGGTGCCCAAGGATTTGATCCCCACTGTCCAAATTACGGTGGAACCTGATGTAGTCATGGCCCAGTCCATGCACGATTGCCGCCTAGATTCCGATGATGACGAACACATGTCGGATGTCTCGGAGGGTACGGAGAAGACCCTTATGGCTCAAGGAGCTGAAGATGATGAAGACCAGGTGGAATACGCCGAGTCAGAGCAAGAGGTCGCTCCTCCTTCCATCACCGCCCCTACTCCTACACCGACGGAAGTGTCTCTCCCTTCTACCTCCACGACCCCGGAACCCTTATCATCCACCCAAGAAATGCTCCGGTTGATTAAAGCCGTCATGGACGACAAGCTGAAGGAGAATCAGGAGTTCATCAGGTCCATGATAGGATCCAAAGAACCGAAGAAGATCTCGGTTAAGGATCTCCCCGCTTGCTCTCATGCCAACCCATGGAGGTATGCTGAGCATATGGTGATAGCGACCGGCAGAATCTTTGTCAGCGACAAGATCGGCTCGGTCCCCCTGGAAGATGTGGAATTCTTCCCAAATTTTGAGGCCTACCCGGACTGTTACGTCCGACTTCGCTCTGAACCTGCCTCTAAAGAAGAGACCGAACCGAAAGAAGAGATAGTGTTCGATCTCGCGAAGGCCCAGGCTATGCTAGCCAACACGTTCAAAAGTAGGGGTTTTACCTGCTCTAAGCTTCCGGCCCTGAGCAAGAAGCACCCTACCTACGTTGCACCTGAAGATGCAGTACTTCCATTCATGGAAAAGGCCTTCGCTGCGTGCCTTAAAGCTGTGGAAGAGGGAAAAGCCTGCCCTGCACTGGAGGAGTGCAGACCCTTCTCCATAGTTACTTCCCCTGACGCCCGACACTAGAAGGACATCCAGCATACTTTCGTCGTGGGAAAGCTAGATCCTGACGTCGCCGGACGTCAGTTTAATGAAGACCTCCCGAAACTCAACGATCACCTCCTTCGTCGGGAACAAGATACGAAGGAGAGGCTCGCAGCATCCATGTCCCACCAAGTCCAACTTGAAATTATGGCCTGTGACACCAGAGTACCAGACCACTACATGGTACTTGCCAAATCCCACATGGCAACCCTGATGAAGGACATGTACCACTTCATGAAGGCTCGGAGAGCCTGTCGTGAATTCGTGTTCGCAGGTGCCACTGTGAAACACGAACCCCGGAGGCTGATTTCCTCCAACATCTGGGGCAAACACCTCTTTCCTTCTGACCTTGTGAAGGAGTTCACTGACAAAGCCGCCACGGAGAATAGGAACCTTCTCCACAAATGGGGCATGTCAAAGAAGAGAAAATCCTCTCAGGACGACGGACCTCAACCTAAGAGGAAAGCTTCAAAACAGAAACCCCAGCAACGTCAACCAAGACGTCAGTTTCCGGGACCCGCTACCTCCCAAGTGGCAGCTCAGCCACAACAGACCTTTCAACTGGTCACCCAACCGGTATTGTCACAGTCACCGGTTTTCACCCCTGCTTTCGAGCAACAGACGACTACCTTTCGTCCCAAAGGTAGAGGCTCAAACAGAGGTGCAGGCAGAGACGCGTCTCGCCGTCCCTCCAGAGGCAGAGGAGGAAAGGGAGCTAGCGGCCGAGGCAGCAAGCCCTCGGGACACCAGAAGCAATGAAGTGCTTCCGGTGGGAGGAAGACTCCGCCAATTCCAGGATCATTGGACCTTCGATCCCTGGGCACACAGCATCGTCAAGAAGGGTCTAGGCTGGAGTTGGACTCAACCACCCCCAACATTCCAGCAGTTCTTCCAACAATCAACCCCCCTTCTGGAAGAATATGTCCTAGATCTCTTGAACAAGAAGGTGATAAGGAATGTAAAGTCCACCAGGTTCCAAGGAAGACTGTTTTGTGTCCCCAAGAAAGACTCCGACAAACTCAGAGTCATTCTGGACTTATCCCCCCTCAACAAGTTCATAGCGAACGACAAGTTCAAGATGCTGACTCTTCAACAAATAAGGACCCTTCTGCCTCGAGGTTCTTACACGGTCTCCATAGACCTGGCGGATGCCTACTGGCACGTTACAATGAACCATCACGCTTCCTCCTACCTAGGATTTCGACTCCAAAGGAAAAGCTACGCCTTCAGGGCCATGCCCTTCGGCCTCAATGTGACCCCTCAGATCTTCACAAAGCTGGCGGACGCCATAGTACAACAGCTCCGCCTCCGAAACGTCCAGGTGATGGCCTACCTCGACGATTGGCTAGTTTGGGCTCCATCGCCCGAGGATTGTGTAAAATCCTGCAGCAAAGTCACCCAGTACCTAGAACACCTGGGATTCAAGATAAACGAGAAGAAATCTCGCCTCTCTCCAGCTCAGAAGTTCCAGTGGTTATGAATCCAATGGAACCTTCAGTCACACCGCCTTTCCATCCCCCAGAAGAAAAGGAAGGAAATAGCAGGGTCTGTCAAGCGACTACTGAAATCCAAACGGATCTCAAGATGCCAGCAGGAACGAGTTCTAGGCTCTCTACAGTTCGCCTCAGTAACAAACCCAGTGCTTCGTGCACAGCTAAAGGATGCCGCGGGAGTCTGGAGACGTTCTGCATCCATCGCTCGAAGAGACCTCAAGAGACGGCTCCCAAACAGACTTCGACTTCTCCTCAAGCCGTGGTCGGAAGCAAAGGCCCTGAAAAGGTCCATTCCTCTTCGACACCCACCTCCATCACTCAACATCCACACGGACGCTTCGCTGGAGGGTTGGGGAGGTCACTCCCACCAAAAACAGGCTCAAGGCACTTGGTCTCCCCTGTTCAAGACGTTCCACATCAACATCTTGGAGGCCATGGTGGTCCTTCTAACTCTGAAGAAACTATCCCCGCCTCCCTCGATCCACATTCGTCTAACCCTAGACAACTCGGTGGTAGTTCGATGTCTCAATCGCCAAGGCTCAAGATCGCCCCAGATAAATCAGGTGCTTCTCCCAATCTTCCGTCTGGCAGAGAAGAAGAAATGGCACCTGTCTGCAGTTCACCTACAAGGATTCTGCAACGTGACAGCGGATGCTCTATCTCGAACAAACCCGATAGAGTCGGAATGGTCTCTAGACGCAAGATCATTCTCCTTCATCTCTCACCAAGTCCCAGAACTTCAGATAGATCTCTTCGCAACGAGCGACAACAATCAACTTCCTCGGTATGTGGCCCCGTACGAGGACCCCAAGGCAGAAGCAGTGGATGCCATGTCACTGGACTGGAACAGATGGTCCAAGATCTACCTGTTCCCTCCCACCAACCTTCTGCTGAAAGTCCTCTCCAAGCTGAGAACCTTCAAAGGGACAGCGGCCCTAGTGGCTCCCAAGTGGCCCCGGAGCAACTGGTACCCCCTGGTCCTGGAGCTGCAGCCCAAGCTGATCCCTCTCCCGGGCCCAGTTCTCTCCCAACAAGTACAGAAGTCGACTGTCTTCGCTTCATCATCGAAAATCAAGGACCTTCATCTCATGATTTTCTCTCCCTAGCCGCAAAGAAGAGGTTTGGGATCTCGAAGAAAAGTCTAGACTTCCTCGAGGAATACAAGACCGAATCCACAAGACGGCAATACGAATCATCTTGGAAAAAAATGGGTCTCTTTCGTCAAGACAAAAAATCCTAAAGAAATCACAATTGATTTCTGCATGTCCTTCTTCATTCATCTTCATGGACAAGGATTAGCAGCCAATACGATTTCAACCTGCAAATCGGCCTTGACTAGATCAATTCTGTATGCCTTCCAAATTGATCTGTCCAGCGACATCTTCAATAAACTACCGAAAGCATGCGCTCGTCTACGCCCAGCACCCCCACCGAAACCGATCTCCTGGTCATTAGACAAGGTGCTCCATTTCGCCTCCAACTTGGATAATGATTCATGCCCTCTCAAGGATCTGACTCAGAAAGTTATATTTCTCTTTGCTCTTGCCTCAGGAGCCCGAGTCAGCGAAATAGTGGCATTATCGAGAGAAGAGGGTCACATCCTGTTTACTGATACAGGAGACATTACCCTCTCCCCTGATCCGACGTTTCTCGCCAAAAATGAATTACCCACCAAAAGATGGGGCCCCTGGAGAATATGCCCCCTGAAGGAAGATGTCTCTTTATGCCTAGTAGAGAGCCTCAAGGTCTATCTTCGCAGAACTTCGAACTTTGGTGGAGGCCAACTCTTCAAAGGAGAAACATCGGGCAGCGACCTGTCACTGAAACAATTAAGAGCGAAAATCACCTACTTCATTCGCAGAGCGGATCCTGACAGTACACCCGCCGGTCATGATCCTAGGAAAGTTGCATCATCTCTGAATTTCTTTCAGAGTATGGACTTTGAAAGCCTTAAAAGCTTCACAGGCTGGAAGTCCTCGCGCGTTTTCTTTAAACATTATGCGAAACAAGTGCACGAAGTCAAACATTTTGTGGTAGCCGCAGGTAGTGTTATGAAACCTGCACCTAACTCTGCATAGAACAGTGAGTTCCTTGGGACTCTAACTCTTCGGGTGCCTATGTTGACCCTCGAGCGATACATAGTGATGTCGAAAACACTTAGTGCTTTTATAACTGTTCTTATCCCAGGTGAAATGTCATAGTTGTCACACAAGTGCCGCATGCCCTGAGCATGATGTGTTTTAATCAAAGACTAACGTTCCTCGAGAACGAGTGCCTACTAATAAATTTGAAATTCCTTTTCAGATTCAAGAGCAAGTCTTTATTACTATGTACATTGTAATTACTGTAAATGAACTTTACTTATTGCTGTAATTCATTTAATTTCTGCAATTGTGAAATAAAATTTCTATTTTATTACTTGTGCGTCTCAATCAGCTCCTACTTACTATGAAATACATGCCTGTCATAGTTTTATTATCCCCTTTTCCTTATGGTTCATGGAGAAATTAAGATACTAACCTTTAATTTATATTCACTCTGACAATGTAATATTCCAATACGAATACTTACTCTTCATACCCTGGAGATGAAACCAACCTTCTCAGCACACAGTGTCCAACCACCACTGGTCTGCTTTCCAGAATGTTCCAATACGAATGCCAACCATTCAGTCTCGTCTCCAAGTTCTTCAGGTTCTTCTATCAGGGTGAATAGCCCTTCAATAACCACTTTGACGTCGGCATGGCCCATGGGAACTTCACTGCCAAGGGGGGCAGGAAGATTCTTCCCTACGGTTCTTTACTAAGATTACTATGCTATTTGTTCAAAGCCCTTGGCCCTTACTAATAGGGGAAAATCTACCACGATACATTGATTCTCTGGTATTCTTCCATCAGGACGCCATGGCTTGAGCCCAAAAAACGGATTTTGAGCGAAGCGAAAAATCTATTTTTGGGTGAGATAGCCATGGCGTCTTGATGGACCCTCCCTGCTACTTCGTCCAGTTTTTAGGTCCCACCCTGCTCTGCTGTATCATGGTGATCGGCAAGCAACTGGCTTCAGGATGAAGACGGACGTGACGTCATTTAAGCAATGGCGCCCGTTTGTTTACGTCTCGAGTACCAAAAGTAGCCACGAATGAGATTAGCTATGGAACGGCTCCCAGCTATTCTCCGACTTTACACACCGAAGCATTATCTCTGTTCGGGGTGTAGATAGCTATGTGGCGCGTTAATACATGCGTCCCCTGTTGATATACGATGTCTTAGAGGGAAACCTTTAGGATACTCGCTCCAGAAGTTAGAATTCTGTGATAACCTGTGGTTAAATTCTCTGGGAATATCTTAGTAGTTATTTACCCAAGGAAGCTACCAAAAAGGAACCTTCCATCAGGACGCCATGGCTATCTCACCCAAAAATAGATTTTTCGCTTCGCTCAAAATCCGTATATATATATATATATATATATATATATATATATATATATATATATATATATATATATATATATATATATATATATGTCTATACAGTATATATCTTTCTGAGTGGGGATACCTTAATGTTTTGGAAGGGTCTGTGTATCGTTATTATTATCAAATATATAACCTACTAGTTAGAGCTAACCATACTAGGTTGGTTTGCTGTGAGTGGCATGACGAAAGTCTCCCATCATCACAGCAGCAATCTGCACGTTCCAGCGTGGGGTGAACTGACATGTCTGTGGCCTCCGTCCTATAGTAGACTAGAAACAACTGCATTTATGGAGGATATACACTACAAAAAAAAATTAAGAATATTTTGCAAAATCAGTCTGCCTTTTTCATTTGGGATTTTTACAAGGTTTCATCTTTTTTATTTTTTTAATGTCTTGTGAAATAAAACCCCATTTTAGTGACTAGATACAGTTTCTTGTACCATTTCAGCCACAACAAACAGTAATCTTAATTAAATGTACAAAAAAAAAAGTTTTGTCCACATGTAGAGTTCACACGAACCACAACCTAATCCAGCTCAATTCAGTACCTCGTTTGACCTCCTCCGGCTTGATTGATTGATTGATTTATAGTTCCTTAGCATCTTGACATTGATGGTCATTGACGCCGATATTGTTTGTTAAAAATCAAGAATAAAAGAATATTTGATTTGAAAAAAAGAAAATAATATATTGAATTTAAAACAATAAAAGCGAATATGTTCCTATAAAATTGTAAAAGCGCTCAGAAGACCTGCCTCTTAAATAATTCTGAAAGCACTGCTAGCATAGTACAATGCATCCTGCCCAGGAATCTTAGTAAGCCATCCTGACCTAGAGTCTTAAGCATATATATATTTCTTACGGTGCTAAAAGAGGGGCATTCAGTCAACAAATGCTTTACTGTCAAAGCTACCAAACTGTCGTCTCAATATGTCTGGTGTTGCCCAGTCATCAGAAAATCAAGCGTTAATCGAGTGTGGCCAATGTGGAGGCGATGAAGAGTAGTCTCACACTTTTGGGGAATCATAATATATATCTAAGGAAATATAATATTTGTTATATCTCTCATTTTATTTCCAACTAAACTATCCCAATGCTGTTGTCAATTATTTCAAAACCAATTCCCAATGCTAGGTAAAAAATCCTTACAGAGGATGGGATACCTTCTTAGTAGCATTTCGGCTGCAGCACTGTTGGCCAGTAAATCTGCCTTCTCACTTCCAGACACACCAACATGTGCTGGAACCCAGCAGAATTGAAGTTATTCCTCTCAGTCCAGTAATAAAAAGCTAATCTGAAATCTTTAGAACTAAATGGTTACTGGAATTAAAATATTCTAAAGCTTGTAGGACACAGCTTGCATCACTAAAAATGGTAAAATTGCCCACCTCTTTTAACGTTATTTCATATTTTGGACATAAACATAGAAGACACTAGAGGAAGTGCACCTCTAATATTAAAGGCACTACTATATACTCCTAATTGGAGCCATCAGTACATATAAAAAGTCAATTCCCTATGTTCTTCAGCATGTTCTATAAACGAATATGGCTTTCATGTCAATCATGTTATTTTTTTATACCAATAGAATAATTATAAAATATCTCTGTTAATTACTATGGAGGGGTTAATGATATATTGAATGGAAGCATTTTACTTCTAGTTATATTAAAACTCTTTTACCAGGAAACAATAAGGCTGAGGAGATTTTGTGTGTAACTCAAAATACCTACAAAGCCATAGAAGGTTTGTAGTCTTACAGGCTAAGGAATTAGGAACTCTTTACAACCTAAACCATTACTGAACAATAGAAGACTTTCATTAAAGGTCTCTAGCGTTAACAAGGAGACTTGGGATAGGCAAAGTTCTAAAGGCTCCTTTGGCCATGTGGTATCAGTATGGTGTATTGAATCTAATATCTTTAATTTACTTCCTCTGGCTGAAGAGTATATCTTATACCCATAATCAATTTAAAATTTAAAAAAAAAATATTTCCTTGTATAATTTCAAAATAACTTTGCAGTCTGTCCTGTTGATGTATGAGACAGAAAATTTAAAATAACAAAAGCCTCAAGACATTGAACTTTTAATGCATTCAAGTGAGGAACCCAAGTAAGTCTACAATCAAATATCAATCCTAAATATCTAGCTTGAGGTTCACATCGGATCTGGGGACCTTTGATGCACAGTATATTTCCACATATCCGTGTCTGGATGTATTCCCCAAATAGAACACAAATTGACAGCAACAATTTTGCTTGTCGAAAACTTAAATTCATTCATATCAGCCCAGTGAATAACTTTGTCAATTGAGAGTTTATTTTCCTCTCAACCGATGACATTCTATTTCCTACAAGTGATATGGAGAGATCGTTTGCAAAGAGTGTTAAGAGAATATCTTGGGGATCGTTTGCAAAGAGTGTTAAGAGAATATCTTGGGGATCGTTTGCAAAGAGTGTTAAGAGAATATCTTGTGGAAAAGAGAGGATATCTTATCAGTGGCTAATGCAAATAGGGTTACACTTATCACACTACCCAAGGAAACTCCTTCCTGACTTTTCCTCTCTGACAGAGTTTCACCTACTTTAACTTGAAAAATCTATGTGAAAAAACTGCTAAAATGGACAATGGTAGCTCTCCTCTCAATCCTCTACTGTAAATGGTGTTAAGTATACATATCTCCATGCAGTATCATATGCCTTTTAAGGTAAAAAAAGGACTGTCACATTGTGCTGTTTGGAAGTAAAGGCTTCAGAAATAGAGGACTCACGTTGTACCAGCAAATCAGTTGTTGAATGCGTTTTTCTAAATACATAGTGGATAGGTGATAAAATACCTTCCTTCTCAAGGTACCATGCCATCTTCTCCAAGATTTTACATAAACAAGATGTCAATGCAATTGGTCAATAATTGGTTGCTAAAAACTTATCCATACTAAGTTTGAAAAATACTAAAATAAGGGCTAGTTCCCAAACACTTGGATAACTATGGTCAAGCTTTATTCTGTTAATGACACTTAAAATAAGTAACTTAGTATGTACATGTTTAATCGTTGCATAGCTATGGAATTCCATCAGTTCCAAGGAAGAACATTGTACGATTCCTCTTTTTCTGTTGTAAAACTTAAGTTTCCATTCTTCAGTGCTTCTATACTGATAACCGTAAGCTGTTTTACACTTGCATGATACATTGGAGAAATTTTAACCCAAAGCATTGCTTACCTCTGTTGCCCCAGTTACATACTGACCACTTACCTTCAACACAGGTGGTGGGCTGGGAATAAATAAGCCTGCTATCTTTTTAACTTTCCTCCATACATGAGATGGTGGTGTTCTACAGTTCACAGAAGATACAATTGATAGCCAAGACTCCTCTGGCTTGAATAAGAGCCTGACACCACCTTGGCAAGCGCCAGATTAAAGAGTCAAGGCTGCCTGGTCCAGTTTTTGCCTCTCCTCAGTGAGGGCAGCTCTAAGCTCCTCGACATTGGTTGGAGGGTGAAGACTTCGCTATAACGCTCTCCCAATCTGGTCCCGAAGCTTTGCTATTTGATTCAGATCCAGTGAACAGGCTGGCCAGTCCAAATGAACAATTCCCTCTTTATCAAGACGGGGTTGTACCACGCTTGCTAGACGGAATGGTGTATTGTTGTCCATTAGCAGAAAATCAGGGCCCTCAACACAAGTATAGGCACGAGCAATGGGGAGGATAATGTCATCCTGATAAATTCTGGCATTATTCTCCCCATGCTGGAACACAGGAAGGTCTAAGTGACCCCTCAACACAGATTCCTGCCCACAACATAACAGAGATCCTACCAAAAGAACTGGGCTCAAGAATGGCACACTGCATACAATGTTCCCCAAAGGGCTTCCACACTCTGGCTTCTATCGTTCGTGGAGACACAAAATCTGGACTCACCAAAGATGTGCACGTGTGCATAACCAAATCCTAACCTTGTCTAAGGTATCTAGGGTCTAGGGGTCAGTGTTGGGATCACAGTCGGACGCCTGGCATTCAGAATGTTACCATGCAGTCGCTTCCTTACAGTCTGAACACTGACACGAACTCCGGTGGCATTTTGAAGATTGTTTTTCCAGAGTTTTTGCTGCGTTCAAGGGCTTTCGTATAGCAGTTGTCCTCATACATCAATCCTGATAGGCAGCTAAAGTACGGATTAGGCTTGAACGTAGTCTGTCATGATATAGGCTGATCTGCTAGAAACGTCGATACAAACTTGATACAACACTTTGGCCAACATCGAAAAGCCTGGCCACCTAAACCTGCCTAACACCATATTCAAGGAACTGGATTGCTCTGGTCATATCCATAACAACCAGAAGATGTAGCATAGACCCACAGCCTTATCACAACATTAACAAAACAACAACGGCAAGAATAGAAATTTTTATCTTGGCTTCTACTGACTTGCAAAAATTACAATTTAGCCCAGAGCGAACAAGCTCTCATAAAGACAAGTGTGAATACTTCCATAATGCTCATATTGACAGGGATTAATCAAATGGAACCGATTTAAACTTGAAGGAATGATCAAGATCTGCAAGGAAGGTGCTAGAAAATTATTAAATAATTGGCCAATTCACAAAAGAGTACCAAACAAAACAAGAAATCCAAATATTTCTATCTTTTATATATATATATATATATATATACATATATATATATATATATATATATACATATGTATATATATATATATATATGCATATGTAAATATATATATATATATATATATATAATATATATATATATATATATATATGTATTTATATATATATATATATATATATTTCAAATAAGCCATATATATTAATACATTAAAGTCTGGATTCTCAGCGAATTACGTATATTTCCAAGCTCCAAATTCACCATTTTTGTTTTACATCAATCTGATACACTGGAGAAAATAGCACGAGGTCTGAAAATAATACACAAGTCTCATATAAAAAACAAGGAGATTGCTTTACTTAACTATACTAAAACCAACCTCTCACTTCGATTCTTAGTAAGGGATAGCGGGCAAAGTACTGAATTGAGTATTGGTGATCAGATTAATCAGAACTTTACAAAAATAAATATATTCCAATAAATTAATACCAATTCAAAAGAATTAACCCCAAAAAATAATTCACACAAAAAATTAAATCTGAGCTAAATCTTAGGCTAGGACCAAAGAAAGACATTTTGTAAAAATTGTACCATCACTTGTTTCATTGGAATTAATATAAGAAAATATTTAATTTTGGAAATTGATAAAAAAAGTTAACACTTTAACACTAATGAGTAATCCAAAAATGAAATTTACATATAAGTAATTGTTACACTTACGTCTTTTGGCTCACACAAGGTTGAAGAATGGTTAAGCAAAATTTTTAATGCACTTCACTGTTTAACCTAATATCATAGGGCCAATTACGAAAATTTATATACAAAATGTATTTACATTACCATACTAAACTTTTAACTAATCACTCTATACTAAAAGCAACGTTTGAAAAACACTATGCACGTTATATGTTAGAAGAATCACTTTTCACGTTTGAGAGGAAAACACGTTACATATTTGAATGGAGAGAGGGCTGGCGAACGTTTGATCTTTCAAAGGGATAGGCTATATATATATATATATATATACACACACACACACACACATATATATATATATATATATACACACACACATATATATATACATATATATATATATATATATATATCAAGTGGCCTTGATTTAACGACATTTACTGCTTTATTCACTCGGTCAAGTACTTCTTTGAATGGTTCAGGTAACGTCTTGGTAGCTAATACTTGTCGATAAACCAGGCAGTGAGTCCCAATTACTTCTGGAGTCACTTTTTTAACTAACGATTGGAAGCCAGATTTACAGCCGAGCATTGCAGGTGCCCCGTCAGTACAAACTCCGCACAATTTCTCCCATTAGATCGAATGTTCTTTGAAGAAATCATCAGTTAAATTAAAAAATATCAGCAGCAGTAGTTTAAGTTTGCAGAGGCTTAAAAAACAAGAAATCTTCTTTAATTTTTTCATTTTTATAATACCGATTATACACAAGAAGTTGTGAAAAGTTTGTCACACCAGTAGTTTCATAGTAGGATGCAAACACGAATTGATAAAGGGAACATTTTCTCCCGGATCATGACAGAATGATCCTAAGGCAAATCGTAAATTTCAGTTGATATTTTCATCTCTCCTAAGAAACAGGTTTTATGACAGGGTGGTTACTGGGTCCCCATTTTTATTTCTAGATTCCTTAGTCTTTCTCCTGATAGAATATTTTGTAAAATTCGGCTTGGTGTAACCTATCCCTATTTGTTGTGGAAAGCATTTGTAACTTGGACAAATTAGTCAAGCTTTTCAGCCTATTTATTGAACAGATTTCAAATAAAGTTGTGTTTTTGGCTAAGATATGGAGTAAGAAATGAGAAAGCCAGAAAGAATTGTTTAATTTTTATATATTTTTTTATTTAAAGAGATTTATACATGTACCTGTTTATTATATCTCATGGATGAACAGTGTCTAGTTGGCTTTCATTTTTATTTTTATGGTAAGCTGCAGAAATAGGAGCAGTAGATTGCTACAATGCTCAGTTAATTACGTTATTTCCCAGTTTTCTTACAATGTGTTCATACCTATAACTTGTAAGGAGAGTTCATGCCAGGTATTTAATAGATTCAATATTCATTGGTGTATTTATTTTTTTTTTCACCAAATTTGGGTCTCAGCATTTTGTTACTAGGTTAAAAGTAGGCGTTATCTTCGGTTTTAACTTGTTTTAGAGAAAAAATCCCCTATCTTTTCTCTAAAACTTTTCAACCTTCTTAAAAGCAAAAAATTGGTATATAGGTAGGCCTGAACTAAAAGAAAGGTTGGTTTTTTTGTAGGGTTGTATTCTGAGGTAGAAATTCTGAGCTTTAATTACCTGGGCTATAATTTGAAATTACTTAGAACTCAGGACACCTCAATGTCCTTTTGTATAAGTTCCTATAAATAGTATCGTGATTAGTTATTCTGTCAATATCTAAACCTGTGTAAATATAGTTCTTGTTTTACTATTTTGTTGAGAAAATTATGGCCACTCCCTGAAAATACATCTCTCCTATTCCTTTTCCAGTGTGTATCTGATGAAGGCGGTAGCGCCCTCTTTATTCCTTGTAGCGATATACGAGGTGTTACAGATACTGTACTATAGGGAGGGGTCAACAGGCCCTTTTAAAATAAAAGGAAGGGTTGGTCCATCAGGACAACATGGCTACCTCACCCAAAAATAGATTTTTTGCTTCGCTCAAAATCCGTTTTTTGGGCTCAGGCCATGTCGTCCAGATGGAAGTTTACCAGAGCATTACTGTATCTGTGGATTCTCAATCAGTGCCGTACTCTCAAGAAAGTATTATCCTGGTCCGTCTAGACCTAGAGACCTATGATGTTACCTTCATACATCATTATCATCTAAGAATGAACTATGTTAGTGCTTCCTGCCCCCTACAGGGAAGAGTCGTACTAGACTCTGGAAAAAGTCTCGAGGAGTACATAAAAATTTATGGATGACAAAATGACAAGCCTGTATAGTGGTCTCGCCCTATACAATATAAAGCAAAGTTTGTATAAGAGTCACCAATGTCGGAATGAATTTGTGACACCTTCCCCAATGCGACTACTCTTATAAACTATTGGATAATAGTTGTATCCGCATAGAAACAAAATTTGCCTCTTTGCCACCAACTCGTTAGGGTACCACGTCAACCCTTCCAAGGAATGGTTAGAGTGAGTGGACTTTTGCTTGAATCAGGGAACAGTCTCGAAGACATACCATGATAAAAATATCCATATTTTAATCTTAATGCTCAGTACATTCCTAATAAAATGAGTGTGGGCAGAAAAGACGCATGGTTCACTGTGAACTAGTTTATCAAAATTTAATAAACGAACATATCAGATCACATTTATAAAATTTAAAAAATGTGGATGATATGTGTAAAAAGCATAAAGAAAAAACAGTCAACAGAAAATATTGTTTCATCTACTAGGAAACAGATTTGCCACTTCAATAGAATTATTAATAATAATGATATAGTCTGTATACTGTTTACATACATTAGCGTAAAAAACGCTTGGCACAATTGTCCGTATTATGCTATAGATTACCGACGACAATGGCCTATCGCTCAGTGGGTAGTAACATACAGTGACTACACGCACACCCTCTTAATCAATTGTCCCAAATTAATTACACTGTTCCTTGCAGACTTAAAACAGAAGGTTAAAGAATTCTACCTGCTGCTACCACAGATCTCATAAGTTGCTCCACTTGCTTCGCATAGTGCATAAAGAACGCCTTGGATGACTACCAGCCGGTGTGCAAACAAGGATGTTCAAAGTCCATATAATTAAGGAAATTTTATGGAAGAGGCAACTTTCCTCGGATCATGACTAACGGGTGTACTGTCTGGATCCGTTCTGCGAATAACACGGATGAATGTCGCCCTTAGTTATAGATAACTTTGAAACCAGGGTTTCTCTTCTGAACAGCTGTCCTCCCATAAAGTCTGAAGTTCTATGAAGATAGACCTTTAGGCACTCCACTGGACATAGAGATGAATCTTCCTACAGAGCGCAGATTCTCTCCCTCCAAGAACTGGACATGGCCTTCCTCTCTAGAGAGAGCCACTATTCACTAACTCTGGCCCCCAAGGCGAGTACAAACAGAAATATGACTTAAATTCAAAACCTTCTAAGCACATTCCTCATTGTTCATTATTTATACGCAATTAGGAATCATATCTAATGACCAAGCAAATGGTCTTTGGAAGCGCTGAAGGGCTAGTTCATTAAGAACGTCGTTAGAAAGGTCAACCTGTAAGGCATATGGTATCTGACTTGTCAAGGCAGGCTTGAACAATAGGATTGTGTAGGCTGCTAAACCTTGCTCATGAAGGTGAATGAAGAATGATAAATAGGAATATGTCGGGATTTCTTTTGGTTTCTTCGCCTTGACAAAGGATAGCTATTTCTTCCTTGAAGCCTCATAATGTCTTCTGGTTTCCTCCAAAAGTCTAAACCGACTTTTAAACACCGAATCTTTTTCTCATCGTTAAGGAGAGAAAATCATGAGATGTAGGTTCCGTGTTTTCTGTGATGGAGAGAAGACAGTCGACTTCTTCACTCGCTGAGACAGGGATGGATCCGGTAGCGGTACGAATTTTAATCGTAGTTCCAATGCCAGAGGGAACCACACGCTATTTGACCACTTGTGGGCCACTATTGCAGCTTTCCCTTTGAAGGATCTCAGCATATTGAGGACCTTCAAAAGGAGGTGTGTGGAGGGAACAGACAGATACTGGACCATCTGTTCCAGTCCAGGGACATAGCATCCACTGCCTCCGCTAACGGATCCTCGTAAGGGGACACGTAACGAACTATTTTCTTGTTGTCTTTCGTCGCAAAGAGGTCTATCTGCAGCTCTTGGACTTGACTCGAGGTGGAGGAGAACGATCCTGCGTCAAGGGACCATTCTGACTCTATAGGTGTAAACCTAGATAGAGCGTCCGCTGTCACATTGCGGAACCTTTGAATGTGAACTGCTGACAGGTGCCATTTCTTCGCGCGTTTGATGTGTATTTTCTCCAGACCCCTGTTGCATCCCTAAGCTGTGCTCTTAGCACTGGATCTGTTATTGAAGCAAACTGTAGAGAGCCCAGCACTCTCTCCTGTTTGCATCTTGATATTCCTCTTCTTACTAGGAATGGGAAGCCGATGTGACTCCAAATTCCAGTGGATTCCCAACCACCAAAATTTTTGAGCTGGAGAAAGACGAGACTTTTTGATGTTAATCTTAAATCTCAGATGTTCCAGGAACTGGATCACTATCTTAGAAGCTTGCCTGCATTCTGTCCTGGATGCTACCCACACCAGCCAGTCGTCCAAGTAGGCTACTACTTGGACCCCCTTTAGGCGTAATTGATGGACGGCTGCGTTCGCGAGCTTCGTGAAAATCCTTGGGGCTATGTTTAGCCCGAAAGGCATGGTTCTGAAGGCGTAAAGTTATCAATGTAACTTGAAGCCTAGGTAGGGGGAGAGGGGACGATTAATTGGAACGTGCCAATAAGCGTTAAACAAATCTATAGACCCAGCATATGCCCTTTTGGGCAGTAGGTTTCTTATGTGCTGAAGTGTGAGCATTCTGAACTTGTAGTTCACTATGAACTTGTTGAGAGGCAACAAGTCTAGAATGACTGAGTTTTTCTGAGTCCTTCTTTGGAACACAAAACAGCCTTCCTTGGAATTTGATGGACTTAATCTTCCGGATTACTCTTTTGTCTAAGAGTTCTCGGACATATTCTTTCAGAGAGGGGGTTGAGTGTTGGAAGAATTGAGGAAATTGAGGTGGAGGACTGCTCCAGCTCTAACCTAGTCCATTCTTATTTAGGCTGTGAGCCCAGGGATCGAAGGTCCAGCGATCCCTAAAAAACTGTAATTTCCCTCCTACTGGAAGTATCTACTTCTGCTGTTGTGGACCTGAGTCCTTGCCTCCTTGACCGCGTCCTCCCCTGGATCCCCTTCCTCTTGAAGGGTGTCTAGAAGAACCTCTGGCTTTTCCTCTGGCTCTCGAACGAAAGGAAGAAGTCTGCCTTTCGGAGGCTGGGTTAAGAACTGGCGACTGTGTCGCCGTTTGTTGAGGTACCAGATGGTACGTGGTTGGTGGTTGTGCCACTATCTGAGGCACCGCGGTCACAGGAAGTTGTTGTTGATGTTACTGTCAGTAGGGTATAGCCGGCCGAGAGGATGGCCTAGGCCCTTTTGTCTTTCTCTTGGGTTGGGGACCCTCATCCGGAAAAGAATTTCTCTTAAGATCTAGGCCCCACTTTTTGAAAAGGTTCTCTGTGGCGGCCTTGTCTACTACCTCTTTAACCACTTCATTGGGAAAGAGGTCTTTACCCCAAATACAAGAGGAGATCAGTTTCCTCGGTTCATGCCTCACTGCAACCGAGGCGAACATGAACTCTCTAAAGGCTCTCCTAGCTTTAATAAAGCTATAGAAATCCTTCGTAACTGTGGCCAGATGGGTTTTGGCCACAACCATGAACATGTCCTGGTTCTTGGGGTCACTTGCCATCGTTTCTAGTGTCGTTTGCAACAACATCGATGCCGCAAGTCTTTCCCTTGTCTCTTGCTCTCTAAGCAAGAGAACCTCCGACAGTTTTGGAAGCGCCTCACTGAACTGGCGTTCAGCAATATCAGCTTCCAGTTTCCCGACTGAGAAGGTAAGGTGTACGTCCTTCCAGTCTTCTTGGTCCGAGGGCAAGGTCAGATATAACGGCTTGCACTCCTCCAAGGAGGGGCATGGTTTCCCTGCCTCCACCGCTTTTAAGGCAGCCTAATATACATTTTCCAAGAAGGGAAAGGCTCTGGTAGGAGAGGCCATAAAGGAGGGAAGCTTCTCACTCAAGGTGGGCACCTTTGAGTTACTGAAGCCCCTCTCTTTCATCGAGCTCGTTAGTAACGTCTGAGCTTTACTATGGTCAAAAACTATGACCTCCGGCTCCGTCTCCTCCTTTAAGGCTGGCTCCTTCCTAAGACGGACATAGCAGTCCAGATAAGAATCTTTGTTGGGCCAAAATTCCACTTCTTCCAGGGGAATTGCTCCCAACTTTTCTGTGATCACGATTTCCCCGGTTGTCATTGGCATGTGTTCGGCATACCTCCAAGGATTGGTATCCGAGCACAAAGGAAGATCCTTCACGCTGAGCCGCTTCTGGGGCCCACGTGATGCTGCAAGTCTACGTAACTCCAGTTTCATTGCAGCTTCCTTCTCATCATTCTTCCTTTGAATTTGTTGGATCATCTCAACAATGGAAGAAAGAGTCCTTCCCAGTTCATCTGGGATAGCAGACGATGTAGAAGGAACAGGTTCTGGGTCCGGAACCGACGTAACCGACACTTCGTCGATTTCTTGCTCTTCTACTTGAGGAGTCTGGAACAGCTCCTTCTCGTGACCTTCTCCTAGAAGGTCCTTCTCAGTAGAATCCGACACCCCCGACATCCTATCGTCCAATTGGATGTCTTGAAGGGCGACTGAGACTTCAGAATCTACCGGATTCTGGGCAATTGGTATCTCCACATGAGGCTGGAGGATGATTGCATCAGCCGATGCTTTAGGGAAAAGGTAGGCCCTCATCTTCTCATTTGGAAGGTAGGGACCTGAGGTGTTTTTCTGAAAACCCCTCACCCAGGATCGTAACGTTTCCCTGGCAGCATCCCTTGACTCCGGTGACTTAGGGTCGTCAAAAGCCTCGGTTATCAGGTTAGAACAAACTGTACAAACCTGAGGGTCCCAATAGCGGAGAACACCTCTGGAGGCTGCGCAAGCTGCGTGCCTCCTGTAATATTGATGTCCACAGAAGTTCTTACTGCGGACATTACAGAACACACTCCCGCACTTCAGATGGTCCTCCTGTGAAGGGAAGAAAAATCCATGAGTATCAAGTGAAGACTTTCACTTATATTGAGACATTTAGCTTATATAGAAAAGCTATAAAAGTTAGAAGGAAAACCACATACTTGTATTGCTGAAACCTCCCGAGATATTAAAACTATGGTTAATTCTATTCTAGAATACCTTACGTAATTTCCTAAACGGAAATTTAAGGTGTAGTTCACACCTTGAGATAAAGTTTTAATATACGGGATAGAAAGAATATAGAAAGAACTTACTTTCTATATATTGTACGGTCTCAACAAAAGGCTGCACAAGATAACATAAAGTATGATGAAGCACTTTTAGTGTTATCACAAGCTCTGTACAGCAGTTTCTGCTAATGCAGTATGTACTACATTACGAATACAGCAACTACTGTACATCGCATACTGTTGTGCCGGCTAACACGCGCCGGTACGTGCCGGTGTGCGCCTGCACGTGCCGGCCGGCAACTACCCCTGTATAGTTCAAAGATATACTATCTTTAACTAATAGGCGGCAGCCCACTGATTCGCGAATGTGTGCCGGCCGGCAATCATTGCCAGCCGACGGCTGAAAACACTAAAACCCGGCTACCGGCCACTAATCGTAGTAGCCAGCAGATTCGGGCTGTGTTTCCCCTGCCGGTAGGCAAAGGTAATAAAATCCGTGCCCACCGACAGTAGCCAAGAACCAGAGAACCTCCACCTGCCCGGCTGTCGGCTGTTAAGCCGGCAGCCGGGTTAGGGGTGCAACACAATAGTCAGAAAAACAGTATGGACGTAAGGTTATAAGGCGGCATTGCCATACGAACTTCCATCCAGAAAGAGTGAACTAATGGAGGGGAAGACTGTAACATTCAGGCTTCCAAGAGAATCCATAGTCTGCCGGGCTCTACCGACGGACATGGAAGGGAGACCAAGGGAGGTCTAGGGTTCACTCTGCAAAGAAAAAAGGGTCTCTGCCGGCCGACACGTAGTGCCAGCCGGCAGAGAGCTGAGCCTGTCCTCCATCCTAACCTATGCTAGGTACGGAAGTAGGACTGCGGCCAAAAGAAAATAAAAGAAGAGAGGTGGGGAAGGGATAAGGGTCCTATAGATTTCGTTCTAGCAGGAGACACACTCAGCCGTTAGGGAAGCTCATCCTAACCAAGAGTTGTCTATTAGGGAGGAAGACTGGCAATACTTGCTAACCTCCTCCCAACCAGAACAAAGTTAGGTGAAGTTATTTCGCTGGGCAACCGAGAAAACTCATTCTCCAGCCCGAGAAAAAAAACACAGGACAGTCTGCTAGGCCACTAGAGGAAGGAATCATCCTTCCAATATGGACTAGGGAAGCAAAGCTTCCTGTGTCCGCCCCTAACCTAGCAAAGGAGACTCTTTCTCTATGCTAGGAAGAAGCAGACCACAGACTAGAAACTCTGATGTTCTGCCCTAACCCAAAAAACCAGTCACTCTGGTTATCAGGTCAGGACAGACATATCCAAGAATAGTTATACCTGAATTATTATACAGATAGAACCACTAGGATTAAGCCGAAGGCTTACAGAGGGAGAGAGGGATTGAACTTAGCCTACGGAGGAGAAAAGAACAATCGGGGATGTGCAAAAGTATACTACTGTACCTAGAATACTAGACTAGGTAAGATGAGAATCGATTACCTAAATCACCGAAACTCTCTCGAATACAATCTTAGAAAAAACATTCAACAATATCTTACATGTATAAAATATTTGCCTATAGCTTCAGTAAAATAACATTCGGAAAAACTTAAATCATGCATGAAAGTACTAGTGCCAGACGTCTAGGCTACGAAGCCTCACAAAGGGCAAGATCGGTACCTCGACCCGTGTCGAAATCACCGAGCTAAAACTGACGGTATAATATAAGCATTCCTAGCAGAGCTAAATAGCTAAATTATTAAAGCGTAACAAACCGGGAACGTCGCTCCAGCTAACTAAATGACCCATAAGAGCGAGCGATAGCATCCAGGATGCCTCCGGTAGGCAACAGCTCTTGTTTACGGTAAAATCACTTTTGATTTAATTAAAAATGACAAGAGCTTACATTTATACATAGTAAAGATAATACTTAACTTCCTAGAGTCAGAAGAGGCCGGAGAAGTCATCAAAATGTTAAATACAAAATAACGAGAGAACACAAGGGAAAACACCGAGTAGGTGAGCTACACGAAAAAAGGAATGAAGAGGGCGCTACCGCATTCATCAGATACACACTGGAAACGGAATAGGAGAGATGCCTCATGAGCGGCTCTCTTTTCATTCTCGTTTCGGATTCTTGTCACTATATCCCCCTCGAACCGTTAATACTGTTTGGGGTCAAAGATAGCTATGTGACGTGTCAAGAATACGTCCTCTGATATTATGCGATATCCCTGTGAGATTATTTAGGGATATTCTCTCCAGGAGTTAGAATTCTGGATACCTTAAGGTTAAATTCTCTGGGAATATCACTGTAGTCAAATATACCCTAGGAAGCTACCTTTTAGGAACTTCCAATAGGACGACATGGCTACCTCACCCAAAAATAGATTATATATATATATATATATATATATAATTTATACGTATATCCATCCATACACACACACACACCCGCACATATATATATATATATATATATATAATATATATATATATATATATATATATATTTATACGTATATCCATACACACACTGTATATATATACACACACACATATATATAAATATATATACATATATATATATAATATATATATATATATATATATATGCATATATATGCATATATATATATATATATATATATTTATATATATATATATTAGAGTAATGCAATCAAGCCTTTTTCAGTATAATCCTAAATTCCCTAGGTCCTGGGAAAGTAAAACGCAATAATTACCATAAACGTCCGCTGATAAAAAGCAATCGGGGAAGGAGGAAACAAAATAGAAATTAGGAAAATAAATCAGAATCACAGTTTTTAAAAACATTTCTTCATTAAGATATGCGGTTGTGGTAAGGTTATCGATGAATGAAATGTGCTTAGCTTCATATTCAACTTCGATTCATTAGCTGATTTTTTGGTATACTCACTTATGGGAATTTTTATATTTCTCTTTCAATTTCTTTTATTCTTCTTACTTATAAATGGTTACGCATTAAAAAAAGAAATATAAAGTAACAAATATTCCATTCTACTACTGAGCCACACAGCACTTCACAGAAAAGAGTCCATGCTTATAACTGCTTCATCTAACAATAACATCGACTATTGGTTCTTGAAAGGATTGAATCTGGTATGTAAACTATTAGGTGTGGGTCCTGAATGAAGTGTATTACTATTCACTCTGGCGAAAATGGGAGGACGAGCGAACCCGTTTTCGTTATAGGGCATTCAAAGGATGGTTCGAGTAAATGGTGTTACATGGTATACTATTTTTCAACGGACTGAGAATATATGGGTCAAAATTTTCTTTAGAAATAAAACTATGAAAATGATAGATTTAGGATTCTTCCTGTCGTTAAACACCTAAACTTTAGAAGAGACACACGCATAATGATATTTATCTTATTATATCAATTCAGCTGTAACATCGCTTTATTAAAGGTAATGATAGCTTTAACTAAAGAATTTTTATGGATTTGATTTTTATAAAAAAAAAAAAATGAAATCAAGTAATAAACGCCTCATAACAGTTCTCTAAATATAAAAGCTATAATAACCTAGCTACAGATACTGCTCATAAATGCATTGAAAAGTTGAGCAAATTAATTCTTAGAGATTCAAAGACTCAACATTTTCAATATTCATATTATAATGGGTAGCAATACCCAAGGGTGTTCATTAAATAATAGGCTGCCATAACTCTGAAAAGTTTGCGTAAGTTTGCAATCCGTGGCCATATGAGTGTTTTTTTTTTTCAATGATATACTGTACTTTATTATCTTAAAAATACTGAGGTTCAAACATAATAATAACAAATTTACTTGACCTTAATAACATATAGTAATAAGGAAATTAATTTCATAACAAATTCTTCCTCCTCGCTAGGATTCAATAGCATCTGAATTGGAACAAATTTGGACAGCCAGTCTCCTATCTGGCTACCCAGAGAGACATAACTGAAGTCAGACTCTGATCACCGTATTCCTGTCAAATGCAGGTATTCGTACCGAGAATTGAAATCGACCAATCTTCATCAAGATGTATAAGAATGTAAAAAAACACACGTGCAATTTCTATATTCAAATACCGAGCCACAACCATATAGCTTTAGAAATAGTGTTAGTATTGATGCTACATTTGTCTCGTAGTCATCACATAGGTAAAATCATTGAAACATAAGCAAAAACATCTAAACCTGGTGGTAACGACAATTTTGATATTAAAGGGAATAAGTTGTCATATATATATTAACAGAGATAATGGTTTCTCAATAGCAACAGTTTACTTCACTTAAAATGTTGTTCCTGTTTATAAGACGTGCTTTTATCACCTTTTAGGAAATCAAATCCAACGTTTACAAGTCAATTCTTTTGCTATTTCATTCACCAAGTTTCCTTCTCTTTTCAAGGGGTAGATCTATAAAATTCTATTGTAAACCCAGACTAAAATTTCCTTTCCTTTTAAAACCCGCTGTATATAAAGAATTTAAATCCATATTCCATTGGACTTTTCATTGTTAAAAATGTACCTGTAATGACTATGACAATTATGATGAACTTGCAAACCGAAAATGTCTCATTATTTTCTAAATTAATCGGACCTGACTATTTTACAGATTACATCGTCATGGTTGGTAAGAATGACACTACTAATTTGAAGTCAATTGTGTGAAAAATTATTTCAATGATAAAACGTGGAAAGTTTTTTTTTTATATATATAAACTGTCGTCTACCTTATTTTAATTCAGAAATAAAGCATCAGCATACAAATTTCGCGCAAATATCATTTTGCAATTATTATCAATTACATTTCATGATTAATTATTCGTATGATGAATATATCACTTATTAACTTCTAAGAAGGTTTAATGTCACTAGGGTTATAGCTTAGCAAGTATTAATAATAATAATAATAATAATAATAATAATAATAATAATAATATTGGAAAATGTGGGGATTCTTTTGTTCTGTCATCGGTCTGACTACAAGTCAACGTGTTTTTCGTCGTGTACATATAAATGTTTATATATTAAACCCCACAATGTTAAATCAGGAAATCTTTCTACCTAAAGAACTTACTCAAGAATAATTAAAATCCAATAACAGTAATTCCCATTACGTCTGTGCAAAATGCTATATATTGCGTATTTCTTTAGACTTGTTCAAGTACGTTATTAAGAGCGAAGTAAAAACACCAATTACTATATATATATATATATATATATATATATATATATATATATATATATATATATATATATATATATATATATATATATATATATATATATATATATATAAAGATCTATTACAAAAGATATCCATATAATTTCAAAGATTATTTTATTTAGGCCAATATATATATTAATTTCAAGGAGTTGTAATCAACGGAGTCGTGATTATAATGTTTAAATTCGTTCAAATAGAGGAACTTTAAATGGATATCTATTCATCGTTTCCAATGTAAATATCTTTACTACGTTCTCGAGTTTACGTCTTCTAAAGCTTAATCAATCAAAAGACAAGTGTTAGCACTGTTGCAAAATGGCCAAGAGACCAAACATGTACACATGCCCAAAGTTTTAAAGGCATCTCTACGCCAAGCTAGGACCCATGGAGGACTTGGTAATGGCTGCTGATCACCCTAAAAGTTGACTTATGAACCCCCAATACCCTCATCCTTATGCCTCTGTCATACTTGGCCAGATTGAGCGTCCGAACTTGAAACAGGTGATATACTTGATTATGTGGTCATGTTTGTCAATATTTGTTTTATGTTAGGGTTCTGTACGGAACATACGTTTCATGTCAATTGATGTGCGGCGAGTCCACTTGCACCTGTTAGAAAAATTTGGCTTCTGTGCATGCGCAAATACTGAAACGGACATTGACGAAAAAGAAAAAAAATTATACTCGTTGATTGTCCTGTATATGTTCATTTTGTCCTGCAATTATTCGCAATTCTTCTATTTATATCGTGTAAGTGTAGCCTACAGGGAGAAAGGGGATACATTGTTCCTTGGAAAAAAATAAAATCGTCCTACCTTTGTTCAGTCCGTAGATGGAACTGGACCACATATGCCACGCATCAACCACAACTTAAATGTACACCTAGCGGACAAACACAGGATGCCTGCAGGAATAACTCCGTGCACGACGTATAGACAAACAAGTTGAAAAACAGATAAAACGTACAGAACTGATCAATAGAGAATACCTGTAGAACACTTGCTGGATAACTACAGGGGAAGCCAGGCACTGACTACCGGCAGAACATGTTTATCCCAGGTTCAAAATCAGACTCAGACAATTTTCCATTAACATTGGTTATCAGGTTATAGGGCCGCCTAACTCTAAGCAGAAATGCATATGAACAATGCTCAGAGGGACCTTCCCACAAGAAATGAAAACGTGCCCCATAATGTCCATTATGTTTATGTGTTTGGTTATTCCAAAATGCATCCTGTCTACGTCCCGATTGGACGGTCCGTGTTCGTTTGTTGTTCGTCACTCATTCGGATACATTTGGCTGGTTGAACTGTAACAGTGAGTTACATGTTCGTTACCGGTACTTTTCAACCGTCACATGTTCGGTGCAAGTACATCCATAGTTATTTTTCTTTTTCTTTTACGGCTCACAACATTGTCACCGGGTAAAATTTTCATACGTTGATGTACGAACACAAAACCGGTCAATTGTGACAGTCACAGAGACATTAGGTAAAATTGTTAGTGAGGTTGTGTAACTTCATGCCATGAACCTTACATAAACTCGGTTCCCATGAATCTCCTCGTTGACGTTTATACTTGGCTACCTAAATCATTGCCAGTTGGTTTTAATTTTCTTGGAATATATATAAAATTAATGAAAGGTTTTATTTACTCGATGAAAACAAGCGGGTGAATAAATTGAAGTTAACTAATAATAATAATAATAATAATAATAATAATAATAATAATAATAATAATGATTTTATTATTATTATCATTATTATTATTATTATTATTATTGTTATTATTATTATGCGGTATTTCATAATAATACTAAAGATGATGATGAGAATAAAAATAATAGAAATAGAAATGCGTTATACCCTGGATAGGTACGGTGGGTCGTTTGCGACCCCGAGCGTCAAAAAAAAACAGGTTTTTCTCACGTGACTCACCCCTGTGACTGAATTTGTGGGTGATCGACCTGCAGGAGGTGTCTCCCCTACACGCTCTAGTAGTGTCCAGATGTGCATTGCTGTAGCTGTACTCCTTCCCCGATTTCTGAGACGCGTCGGGGTCGTTCGCGTCCGAGTTTACCCTTCTGAGGTAGTTTGCATAATTATCAAAGTTATTACGTATTATGAAATTGTCGTAGAATGGTGCAACTTGTATAGGTTATCAGTTGTGGAAAGTCTTGGTGGATTGTTTGGCTACCATGTGCATGTTTTTTTTTTTAGTTAAAATGTCGTTCATCACCACGAGGACCATTTTACCGCGAGTGCCCCTTTTTCATTTTTTTTCATTTTTTTGCCAAGTCATTTTTCCGTAAGATATTGCCAAATAGTGTCGTAAAACTTTTGCTTGTTTAGTGTTGGAAAGTGTGTCTAGATGATCTGGCTACCCATGCATGACTTTGTTTTTGTCAGATACGACGTAGTTATTGGTATATTGGGTATTTAACTGCGGTTACCAATTTCTGTTTTTTTTTCAATATTTGTAAAAATTACTACGTAGTAAGGAATTGCCGTATATTATTCATTTTTTTTTCATGTTTATGTGTTAGAAAGTGTGCCTTGATGGTTGGGCTAACACGTGCATGTCTTTTTTTTTATCTGAGATGTCGTATATTAGAATGTCGGGCATTTTACCGCGAGTGTCCCCTTTTAATTTTTTTTAATTTTTTTGCCAAGTCATTTTTCCGTAAGATATTGCGAAATAGTGTCGTAAAACTTTTGCTTTTTTAATGTTGGAAAGTGTGTCTAGATGATCTGGCTACCCATGCGTGATTTTGTTTTTGTCAGATACGACGTAGTTATTGGTATATTGGGTATTTAACTGCGGTTGCCAATTTCTGTTTTTTTTTCAATATTTGTAAAAATTTACTACGTAGTAAGGAATTGCCGTATATTATTGATTTTTTTTTCATGTTTATGTGTTAGAAAGTGTGCCTTGATGGTTGGGCTAACACGTGCATGTCTTTTTTTTTTATCTGAGATGCCGTATATTAGAATGTTGGGCATTTTTCCGCGAGTGCCCCTTTTTATTTGTTTTGCATTTTTTTGCTTAGTCATGTTACCGTAAGGAATTGGCAAGTAGTGTCGCAAAACTTATATTTTTATAGTGTTGGAAAGTGTTTCTAGATGATCTGGCTACCCATGCCTATTTTTTTTTAGCCAGATATGGCGTATATATAAGTATGTGTTCGATTTTCCTGTGATTGCCATTTTTTCGTTTTTTCCCATTTCTTTCAAAATTACTACGTACTAAGGAACTATCACAGAGTAATATTTCATTTATATGTTTATTTGTCGGAAAATATGCCTTGATGGTTTGCCTAGCACGTGGCTGAAATTTTTTTTTTTCTGAAATGCCGTATATTAGAATGGCCATTTTTCCACGAGTGACCCTTTTTATTTGTTTTGCATTTTTTTGCTTAGTCATGTTACCGTAAGGAATTGGCAAGTAGTGTCGCAAAACTTATATTTTTATAGTGTTGGAAAGTGTTTCTAGATGATCTGGCTACCCATGCCTATCTTTTTTTTAGCCAGATATGGCGTATATATAGGTATGTGTTCGATTTTCCGGTGATTGCCATTTTTTCGTTTTTTCCCAATTCTTTCAAAATTACTACGTACTAAGGAACTATCACAGAGTAATGATTCCTCTAGATGTTTATTTGTCGGAAAATTTTGTTTACTTTTTTTTTGATTGAATATCATCAAATTTTTTTAGCTAAAATATTGTTTTACATTTTTTTTTCGATTTTATTTCCCTTCAAAAAAATTTTTTTGAGTCAGAATTTTAATTTTATATTCGTAAAATAATCGACAATTATCCAGCAACCCACCATACAATTTTTATGCATATCCAATAATAATTAGATTAGTAAATAACACCTTGAAATTGACATACCCTTCCTACATTTCAAGTGGCAGATTAGGGAGTCTGAGTCAGTGTGGTTGGCGGCCATTTTGTGGACATATCCGAAGCGTAAGCTGCCCTATCTATATATATTCTTGTTCCCTATAGAATTTGTGATATTTTGGTATATTTTTACCTGCATAAATATCATATTATATATTAAATATATGTATTTTTTTACGAAATTTCCAAGTACTCAAAAAATTACCTTTAGATATGGCCCCTGATATAAATGTAATTTACAAAATAATGAAGATTTTTTTACATATTTCTATTTTAGGATAACATATGTTTATTCCCTAAAAAAATTAGCCACTTCCTATTTCATTTGGGTACCCAAAAAAATTCATGAAATTTGGACAATTTTTTTTGGCCAAAAAAAGTTACCCTTTTTTTCTCATTTCAGATCTTCACCTCCATGGGTCTGACTTCATCCAAAATACATCAAGATGTGTCCTAAACATTCAAGAATCAATTCCTAAAAGGATTTGTGTATATATGTATAAACTTTTTTTTTATGAATTTTTATGTCAGGTCTTTTTTTTTTCTACTTAATTTTTTAAAATATTTATAATAAATAGTTTTTCTGCAGATGAGTAGTATTTATCTTTACAGTTGTTTTAAGCATTCATTGATGTTTTTTTTGGCAAAAGAAAAAAGGAGGTTACTGCAAAAACTGATTTTTCAAGAATTTTTTTTGGCGTCGGGGTCGTTCGCGTCCGAGTATACCCTTAAAGGGGTGTCCGAGGACCGTACCTATCCAGGGTTTTAAACAGCGGGGTGCGAAAAGAAATTCGAAAACAATACTCCTACGTAAAATTTCTCAATAATCAACAGCAATAGTCTTAACTTTCAAACTAATCTTTATAAAGTAATTTTTGATGATAAGTACAAATAAAGAAACGCTTCAAAAAGCATTAATGTCAAAAACCCCTAAGACTAGGATTTTAATAAAAGCAACAGTATTTCCTTCAAATATTTGTGATTTTGTAACACATTCTATGACTACTTCTTTACAAAATAATTCGCTATATAATTGTTTGTCGTTTTAATGTGTTATAAGAAGCAGGAATGAGTTATTTTTAAACGTTATGAAGGATACTGGTTTGTTATCTAAGTAAAGGTGCTGGCTGTTTAAAGATATCTTGTTAATCAACAATGGACTAATGTACCAGGGGCGTCTAAAATGACGTCTAAATATTCAGATAGATGTGTAAACACACGCACACACAATGATTCAGCCATTCCCAACCAATTCCTCTTTATTTTCTACAAGCCGCTGGTTTGGTAATATGTGGGATTGTGTGGTTTCCGAGTGAACCTGTCACCAGGTTATGACTATTTCCTCTTTCCCCATGAGTGACATATATATATATATATATATATATATATATATATATATATATATATATATATATATATATATACACACATTATCTATCTATCTATCTATCTATCTATCTATATATATATATATATATATATATATATATATATATATATATATATATTATCACACACTTGCTCTTTATTATATAGGGATATGAGCATTTCTTTTAAGTTTAGCAGTAACTTCCCGAGATTAATTATACATTTAATTCTAAGTCATTTTAATCAAGGAAGTAATCTAAGGTTTCGCCTTTAAACGTTCACTATGCAAGTAAATTCAATTAATATAATTCAGAGTGAGTTATTAATGAAGGGAACAAATGTGAACCATTGTAAACAAAATGAGATTTCTCAAATGACCCAATTCTATTGTCCCGATGCTGGTCTTTTGTTGTTGAATTAACTAATTGTGTTAGGTCCACTACTCTCTCTCTCTCTCTCTCTCTCTCTCTCTCTCTCTCTCTCTCTCTCTCTCTCTCTCTCTCTCTCTCTCTCTCTCTCTTATACAAATACTATAATACACAATGATGAAAAACTGTGAAAATATTCAACTGATAATATACGGTACAGTATTTGCAAATAAATAAAGCATCACTTTCCAATCTTATTTTCACAGTTAAACTTGTTTGTTTCTCATTTTTCTTTTTACCGTAAATATAACCAAGAGTAAATGTGAAAAATATTTTGAATCCTTACATATGAGTCAATTCTCACAAGCATATCGATAATTTCCTATTCTATATCTAAAATCATAGTTTTCATTTTGGATTTGCAACCGTTCATTAAACTTTGAGATTATGATTTCTATGAGCTATTAACAAAAGTATGATACTTTTTATTATCATTCAAACTGATAAGTAAATAGTTTGATTTCCCTCCACTTCGCAAAAAAAATTGCCAATCTACTTTCCTCACCATCATTCAATACAAAAGACCTTTCACCAACAAATTTCCATAAACAATATTCGCCATCTGCTTTCTCTTGAAATAAGAAAGGTAGTTTCCGGGGAAACGGTTAGACTACCGTTGGTTGATGACTATGAATTGGAAACGCAGACAGCTGAACTCAGCTGAAAAAGAAACATTTTCTGAGCAAAGAAGAAAAAGCTCAAACATACACTGCTGAAGAGCAGATCGTGACGAACTAATTTTCATAAGCTATGAACATAATTCC
>NC_090748.1:60146984-60166984 GCF_036898095.1 Palaemon carinicauda | reverse complement strand
GGGATGAAGTTGAACCTTGAAGTCAAAGGAGGATTTTAAGTAGGTCAAGCTTACAGGCTTCTCAACATCCATATCTTTTTTATAGATAAAATATATTTAACAACATAAAACTCATACAATTCTTGTTAGGATTTTTATAAAAAATCTACTTTTCAGAACCGCTACCTGCTGGTTTTTTCTTCAATGATAATACGTATTGTATATTAAAAGAGTAATATCAGATTTCTAATGATCGATTTTTCCTAGGTATTTTTTTTTTTTATTTCTTCATTATGCTATTTTTCAGTATTGGTATCATGTCTGGTGTTCAGTACAGAATCTCATTTTAATTTTTGGTAATAGATCTTGCAGCTTTATTAAATTCCATATCCGTGATATTAATAATAATTCTGTAACCGTCGTTTAGATAGTTTTCTGCGAATATTGCATAAAGTTGTCAAAATTCTCACTATTCTTAGCATTCATATCATCCCAGGTACATGTACATGCAATTGTCATTCTTACAGGATACCTTGAGGGTCTGTGTTATCTGTAAATATAAAGTTAGTTCTTTGAGAGTTGTCTTCATATTGTCTTCATGTTAATGTCTTCTCCACTCACGTCAATGTTTTTATTACAGCTGTGATCAGATTATGGAATGACCTTCCTAATCTGGTGGTTTGATCATTGGAACTTCTTAATTTCCAACATGTTGCAAATTCTTAAAAATCTCTCATGAATGGCAAAGGAAAGGACAGTGACAATGCCCTAGAGACTGCCCATATATACATATGATGAGCGCCCCAGCCACCCTCTCCACCCAAACTAGGGCCAGGAAGGGTCCTTAAAGGTTGCTGATAAGTCAGTAGGTAGATCTAAAGGAGCCATCAGATCACCCATGCCTAGCTGACAAAAATGTTGGGGTTGCAGACATTACAATAAACTGTCTAGCTTTAGCGGGACTAAAATTCCCATCCAGCAGGTCTCCAGGCATGAACGTTTCCCGCACCATAATAAAACACACCTCATAAGATTTCTATACGCCGTAGGGAATTCACCAAAACTTACCCCTTATTTACGTACTTGACATACTGCATATGTATATATCATCATCTCCTCCTACGCCTATTGATGCAAAGTACCTTGGTTAGATTTCGCCAGTATGTATATATAAAAACGGAGAATTAGTATATACATTTGTTACAGTGATAATAATTATAAATATAAATACTTATAAAACTACTCATATAACTGTAATTATTTAAAGGTATTAAGACATATACTTCGATGACTTTAAAGACGACGACAGATTGTTTCTAACACTATTATCCAGTGTAACAGGATCTAGTATTTGAAAATCATCAAAATATCAAGATGAATCATTCTGTTTTTCTATTTTAAGCTATATTTACCTTTTACCTATAGAAATTCTGACTAGCTTAACGATAAATTAGATTATAGTTACATATACAGTACCAAACTACTGGCTAGTCGAGCCTTAACGTTACCAAAATATTTGTCACTGTTTATTGGTGACCTCTTGGATTTCCTGGTTGGGGATTTACATTTTCATGAGTTACCATTACCAACAAATGTTGTTATTGAACACAATTGTTAATGTATAAAACATGTGAGTTTAGTTTTGATAAATATTTCTCTGAACAAGTGTTTGGTATAGCTATGGGTAATTATTTGTCCCTATTTGTCAGATACACAGTATACCTGGAGTTTAAAACAAAATTGATTCCTTCAGCTTGATACTCTCAAATTGTTAGTTATCGTTATGCAAACTATGTTCTTGGATTTCGAAAAGAAATGTTTAAACTTAAAGATTATCTTACTGTTACAATTTCAGTAATTTCAACCGTAAAATTTACTGTTGAAGAACTTTTTTTATGAGTTTTGGTTGTTAGAAATGTATATTTTATTTCAATATTCAGGATGCATGTAGATAAACTATATCATGTAAATTATCATTGAGACATTCTAAAAATATGAAATCACCTGTAGTATCCTCTATGTACCTACCAATTCATTGAATGTTATTTTAGATGCCATTCAACTTTAAAAACAGGCTTAAATATCCCTTAAAAGTATTTTTTCTATGAAACTACATACAAAATAATTTCCACGAGCACCAGTTTCCTAAATGATAATGCTATAATATAATATACCATGCCCATAGTGTAATTTATCTTATATCAACCATACTTTAAGTTTCGGGAGATGGTATTCCCACTATGTTGCGATTATTTTCACCACTATTGATGAATACATTCACACATACTGCAAAATACTTATAATGTCAAATTCACTCTGCCTTCTGATCACAGATCCATGGGGAATTTTTTGTTTTTGTTCTTCTTCTTTTTTTTTTTTTTTCGCAAGTACTTATGGCTGGGCAACGATTCGAACCTTTATCTCAGAGTTCAAATAGAGATGCTAGTTGACTATTAAGACCCATCGGCTAGCAAGAAAGATAGTAGACCCGAATATTAAGTTTGTAACATATCATCATCATCATCTCCTTATATGCCCATTAACACATTGGGCCTCGGTAAAGCGTCAAGCTACAATGTAAGATTCGTGTGGATTCAATCACATTGTGGTATATATTTTAATAATGTTGCCGATGAATTAGCTAAACAGAAGTGAAATAAAGAATCTATATATTAGCCTCTCCAGTTTGTATGAGAAGAATAAAATCACACATGGCAAGAATACGGGAAGGATGGGACATTGAGAAGGGTACAGCAATCATGAGTAATGGCAGTAGTAGTATATATAATTATGATTATATTAGTATCAATACTGTACTTGTTTTACTTATGGAAAGTCTTCAGCTAAATGTGAAGGATATATTATGAGACTTAAATTAGGCTACAAATACTACTGGGAATATAAATTAATAGTGGAGAGGGTATCCCTTGTAAACTGTGTGACGCTTCCAATTCGCACACACCTCATCAATGAATTATGAAATGTAGATCTTTGACCGAATTTAGAAATATTAGTAATAAGGGTTTTGAGCAGATGGTGTGTTTTTTTTCATTAATAATAATTTGTACAAAATTATTGCATAAAAAGTTTAAAAACATTGATATAAGATGTAAAAAGTGAGAATTTAATTTATTACTGTTTTTATTTGTAGTATGTTTAGTAATTGTTGTAATATTGTATACACCCGTGTTCCCTGAAAATTTTCTAATTTGTAATTTGATGAGAAAGGAAAGTGAATTTCCTCTCTACATTATAAGAAATACCTGTCCTTATATGTGACAAATGTATAAAACGCATTTTTTTTTTTAAATTAGAATTTCGGTTATTTCAAACACGTAAACTCAATTTGAAGTGCCATTGCTATTAATCATAAAAGACATGTATTTATTTTGGAACTTGGGGAATTTACTATCATGTTTGTTTTACGAAACTTATAGCTATGATTAAGTAATATGTAATTTTGGTCCTGTGATATAATCATTTAAGTTTTTTTTTTTTTTTTTTTTTTTTTTCTTTTTTTTTAATTTACTTTGTGTAAATTCGAAATTATTTATGTAGATTGTGTTTTCATTTGTAAAAACTAGTTGTAACTAAATGAATTTTATAGTTTACGTAAATTATTACTAGGTTTTACATTTGTACTTAGCTTTTGTTTATTTATGTAAAATAAAAGTAGAATTAGCTGTCTAGAAAGACTATTAGCTCCTTTTGACCACTTTTTGTCAATAAATTGAATTTGAATTTGAACTTTGGCCTCGGTTAGATTTTGCTTTTAATTCAATACTTCTCCATTCATCATTTCCTACTTCACGCTTCATAGTCCTCAGCCATGTAGGCCTGGGTCTTCTAACCAAGGCCGTTCCGAGTGAAAGCCGGGTCATTTGAGGGGTAAGGAAGGTCTCTCGTGGTGCGAGTAGTGCTTTCACACAGCTGCAATAGGCCAGAGTCAATAAAGATAGGGTCTGTTCAACTCAGGCGTTGGGGGTGGAGCTAATGCCGTGACGTCATTGGAGGTGTTTGGCCGATTTCCTCCATTGAAATAACATAGGAGTCTTTAGTTTTTATATATTTAATCCATAGCATGGGATGTTAGGTTCAATTTCTGAAAAGATTTAACATGCATGATGTTTGTCTAATACACAGAGTGTCATTTATTCACTAAATATTGTTTCATTTCCAAGATATAGCAAATTTAATAGAGATAATTAGTATATTTTTTCGTTGTTTTTGCTATTCATTTGCTTGCCCATATACTGGTTTGTTGTATTCTCTTTAAGCTAATTTCTAAAACAGGAAAACTCAGTTCTTTTTTTCCTCTCTCTCTCTCTCTCTCTCTCTCTCTCTCTCTCTCTCTCTCTCTCTCTCTCTCTCTCTCTCTCTCTCTCTCTCTCTCTCTCTCAGGTAATAATATTTTCAAGATTATAGATAATTGTCATATATGCTTTTAATTCTTTCGCTGTTTTATGGCATTTTTAAGAAAATTTATTTTCATAGATGCTAAAAGCAAAAAAGATAATACTGATTGTAATTTCCAAATCTTAATATGAATACCAATTTGTATACAATACATATGAAATGTGGATAGTGTGAACATAATACTACTGTAGTTGCACTTGACCGCAAAAATATATTAATGTATATGAATCATATCATATAGATTTTACGGAAATGAAGGAATAAACGATGAAGAATATGGTAGAGACAACACATTTCGAGCAAATTTCACACACATATATATATATATATATATATATATATATATATATATATATATATATATATATATATATATATATATATCCAAATAAGCCATATATATTTTGATATATTAATGTCTGGATTCTCTTAACGACCTCGGGATCAGAGCCCCAGGCGAAATCTCACAAAGACAAGAGCTTGGCTCCGGCCGGGAATCGAACCCTGGTCGGCAAGCTTATATAGACAGTGACTAACCCATTCGGCCACGAAGGAAGATAAAAGTCAATGACAATTCTACTGTAGTTATACCCGTCGAATTCAGGTATTTTGTACTTAGAATTGAAATCAACCCATCTTCACCATCGTAGCTAATTGGTAGTTTGTTACTTGGCATTCAATTAATGATAAATTTTGCACATTTTTACGTGTTTTTCATATTCAAATAAGCCATATATATTTTGATATATTAATGTCTGGATTCTCTTAACGACCTCGGGATCAGAGCCCCAGGCGAAATCTCACAAAGACAAGAGCTTGGCTCCGGCCGGGAATCGAACCCTGGTCGGCAAGCTTATATAGACAGTGACTAACTAACCCATTCGGCCACGAAGGAAGATAAAAGTCAATGACAATTCTACTGTAGTTATACCCGTCGAATTCAGGTATTTTGTACTTAGAATTGAAATCAACCCATCTTCACCATCGTAGCTAATTGGTAGTTTGTTACTTGGCATTCAATTAATGATAAATTTTGCACATTTGTCATTGACTTTTATATTCCTTCGTGGCCGAATGGGTTAGTCACTGTCTATATAAGCTTGCCGACCAGGGTTCGATTCCCGGCCGGAGCCAAGCTCTTGTCTTTGTGAGATTTCGCCTGGGGCTCTGATCCCGAGGTCGTTAAGAGAATCCAGACATTAATATATCAAAATATATATGGCTTATTTGAATATGAAAAACACGTAAAAATGTGCAAAATTTATCATTAATTGAATGCCAAGTAACAAACTACCAATTAGCTACGATGGTGAAGATGGGTTGATTTCAATTCTAAGTACAAAATACCTGAATTCGACGGGTATAACTACAGTAGAATTGTCATTGACTTTTATCTTCCTTCGTGGCCGAATGGGTTAGTCACTGTCTATATAAGCTTGCCGACCAGGGTTCGATTCCCGGCCGGAGCAAAGCTCTTGTCTTTGTGAGATTTCGCCTGGGGCTCTGATCCCGAGGTCGTTAAGAGAATCCAGACATTAATATATCAAAATATATATGGCTTATTTGAATATGAAAAACACGTAAAAATGTGCAAAATTTATCATTAATTGAATGCCAAGTAACAAACTACCAATTAGCTACGATGGTGAAGATGGGTTGATTTCAATTCTAAGTACAAAATACCTGAATTCGACGGGTATAACTACAGTAGAACTGTCATTGACTTTTATCTTCCTTCGTGGCCGAATGGGTTAGTCACTGTCTATATAAGCTTGCCGACCAGGGTTCGATTCCCGGCCGGAGCCAAGCTCTTGTCTTTGTGAGATTTCGCCTGGGGCTCTGATCCCGAGGTCGTTAAGAGAATCCAGACATTAATATATCAAAATATATATGGCTTATTTGAATATGAAAAACACGTAAAAATGTGCAAAATTTATCATATATATATATATATATATATATATAGATAGATAGATAGTTAGATATGTGTATATACTGTATATGCATATAATTTATATACACACATATATCACATATATATATATATATATATATATATATATATATATATATATATATATATATATAAATATATATATATAGATATATATATATATACACACACATATATATATATACATATATATACATTTATATATATATATATAGATATATATATATATATATATATATATATATATATATATATCTATATATATATATATATATACAATATTACATATGAGACATACTGTATATATATATATATATATATATATATATATATATATATAATATATATATATATATATATATATATATATATATATATATATATATATACATATATATATATATATATATATATATATATATATATATATATTTCCTAAAAAATAAAAAAAATACATACATTAAGTGACTAAGATAGTTTCCGGGAACATGCTGTAAGTTATTTGCATTTGTTTGGAATCTTCATTTATATTTTATATGCTGGTATATGTATTTTAAGTAAAAATAAATATTTTAACAAATAAAACACAGCTTGGGATAGTCTCTACTTGAACAAATATTTTTTGACAAAACGCCTTTACCTGAACAAATATTTTATGACAAAAAAAAAAAAAATTCTTTCAAAAGATGTTCTCTGAATTTTTTTTAGTATCCGCTTTGTACTGGTCTCTTTTTTGTCTACGAGTTTTTTCTTTTTATCCAAATACTAATTTTAGCAAAGGTTTCTTAACTTAAGCATATGAGGTGCATCTGCAAAAACAAATATTTCTCTATTTGCTGTTGTGTTTTTTATATTAAATTCTATTCAAGTTGATTGGGTTTATACCAAAATGCTTCCATATTTTCATATTAGAAGGTCCTAGGTCATGAACAATCGCAGCAATGAATTGATGGCACAGCTGTACTCCTTAAGCATTTAGGAGGAACTCCAGGTATTGGAGACTTTATATCATCTTCAAAATCCTCTTGTTTGAAATGGAGGGAACAAACCCGGGTATGCTTTACGCTACCTTCGTCCTGGCATCTGCAGCGAATTACCCAGCCTTTCTGAGTTGATTTGTCTCGAGGAAACTTGAAATATCTTAAGCCTTTACATTTTGAGTTAGCTCTGACATTGTTGTAACCAAAAACAGCGTAATATGAAGGCATCTTCCATAAATAATGTGCATGTAGGTTGAAGGGTGTAGCTCATGACAATGAAAGCGTATGGCGTTAGGTGGCAGTCTGGCCACATTGGACGCCCATGACGTTGCATAAGGGGGGAGCTATGTTTAAAGTCCGCCTCGTGAACAGACCCTATCTATATTGACTGCTATAGGCTGTGAGTAAAGGGGTCTCGCTCAATTTCTTCACAGTTTTTTGCTGTTATTCCCGAAAATTTGACGGTTATGAAATCAAGTTTTGTGTGCCAAACTGCAAAGGAAATTAACAAACTGGACCGAAAGTGAGTGTTTCCCTTTCCAAATGCCGATGAAGAGAAAGACTGGTTATTACACGCCATCAAGAGAGTCCAATATGTTCCTAACTATAATAGTATGGGGAAGTTCTATATTTATTGTTTTAAAAAATTATAATTGCATTATATTGTTCATGTGTTATTGGTCACAGAATATCAGCCTCTTGTATAATGATGAAAACATTACTAAACTGTTTACAAAATTACTTTGGTATTCACACTCTTTTCCCTTGCTACTTACTACTTCATTCTCTCTTTGATTTCTTCTCTTTCAATTCTTGTTTCCTCATTCTTCAGTTGCTGTCCTCTCTCTCTCTCTCTCTCTCTCTCTCTCTCTCTCTCTCTCTCTCTCTCTCTCTCTCTCTCTCTCTCTCTCTCTCTCTCTCTCTCTCTCATTTTTATGAAAAAACGTTTTACACTTTATTATTGCATTTATACACTTTTCAGGTGTGCTAACTACACTTCAGATCTAACTATACTGATATCAAGACATCCTTTTTCGAAAAGACAATTTGTAAGAAATCACAGCTAAGGGAATTGCAAACAATAACAGTGGAAAGATCGTCAAAAAAAAAAAAAAAAAAAAAAAATGTACAGCAAGATTAGGTGATTTTGGGTGACTGTGCAAAAGATGTTAAATTATTTCAAAATGCCGGAATGGTTTACTTGTTATTTATTTTTCAAAATTGAGTTGTAAGAATAATTTTTTCTTTCTATTTTTTTTTTTTTTTTTTTTTTGGTATTCTAGTGTAGTTTGGAATTAGTGGGTCCTGAAATTAGACTACTGCCACGGGAAAGTTTTATTTTAACTTTATTACTTTTTTATTTTTTATTTTTCTTAGCCCGATTATTCAAAGTCTTCTTCTTTTTAGTGTGTATGATCTCTTAATTGTTCTATGACGATTACCAGCTGTAGATTGTAAAGAGAAACGAAGTGTGTATGCATAGTGATTACGTGCGTGAGAGAAAGAAGGATTGTGGATGACACAACCAAACTCCTTCCTTATCCGTCTCCTACTCATGCTGACTTCTTCCCCCACTGACCAGGCCTGTATTCGAGACGGCCTTTTCCAACTCTTCTAGTGCCTTATGGAGCCCAGTTGAACGTTTGGTGAACTAATCTTTCTTGGGGAATGCGAAGAGCATGCCCAACCCATCTCCATCTACTCCTCATATGGCACTTGCGTAATATCTCTTATAGTTTCATTTCTAATCCTGTCCTGCCATCAACTTCCAATATCCTTCTGAGGGCTTTGTTCTAAAATCTACTAAATCTATTGGAGATTGTTTCATTGTTATACCATGACTCATGTCCATATAATAACACCGATCTCACTAAACTGATACATAGTCAGATTTTTATATGCAGTTTTAAGCGATTTGATTTCCAAATTTTACTTAACCTAGCCATTGTTTGATTTACTTGGTTCAATCTTCAACTAAACTCTAATTTTATTGATCCTTTGTTGGAGATCATAGTTCCTAGATATTTAAATGATTCTACTTCAATAATCCTTTCTCCTTCCAATGATATTTCATCTTCTATTGCATACTCCATTCTCATCAGCTCTGTCTTTCTTCTATTTACCTTAACTAGGTGTGTAGAAGGACTGGGTAGAAGGAATTATGTAGTTGTTATGGGTGACTTAAATGCTAGAGTGGGCGCTGGAGAGGTAGAAGGTGTCATTGGGAAGTATGGCGTACCAGGTGAAAATGAGAGTGGTGAGAGACTGGTAGATATGTGTGTTGAACAAGAGATGGTAATAAGTGCTAGCTTTTTTAAAAAGAAAGATAAACATAAGTATACATGGGTAAGAGTGGCAAATGGAAGAGTAGTAGAAAGGGCATTAATGGATTATGTGTTGATAACTAAAAGAATGTTTGGAAGATTGAAAGACGTGCACGTGTTTAGGGGTATGGCTAACGGTATGTCTGATCATTTTTTGGTGGAAGGAAAATTGGTTGTAGCAAAAGAGTGGGGGAATAGAGTAGGTGGATGTAGAAGGGAGCTAGTGAGGGTTGAAGAGCTAATAAAACCGGGGGTAAAAAGTAAATATCAGGAAAGGTTGAAAATGGCATATGACGAGGTGAGAGTAAGAGAAACTGGTAATTTAGAGGAGGAGTGGAAGTTAGCAAAAGAAAATTTTGTTGGGATTGCAAGTGATGTATGTGGCAAGAAGGTTGTTGGAGGCAGCATGAGGAAGGGCAGTGAATGGTGGAATGAAGGAGTGAAGGTAAAAGTGGAAGAGAAAAAGAGGGCTTTTGAAGAATGGCTGCAGAGTAATAGTATAGAGAAGTATGAAAAATATAGAGAGCAAAAGGTGGAAGTAAAGCGCAAGGTACGTGAGGCAAAGAGGGCAGCTGACCTGAGGTGGGGTCAGGGACTGGGTCAGTCATATGAAGAGAATAAGAAGAAGTTTTGGAAAGAAGTGAAGAGAGTAAGGAAGGCCGGCGCAAGAATTGAAGAGACAGTGAAAGATGGAAATGGAAGGTTGTTAAAAGGAGAGGAGGCAAGGAAAAGGTGGGCGGAATATTTTGAAAGTTTGCTGAATGTTGAGGATGATAGGGAGGCAGATATAATTGCTGTTCCAGGTGTTGAGGTGCCAGTGATGGGAGATGAGAATGAGAGAGAGATTACAATAGAGGAAGTGAGGAGAGCACTAGATGAAACGAGAGTAGGAAAAGCATCTGGTATGGATGGTGTGAAAGCTGAGATGTTGAAGGAAGGGGGTGTGACTGTACTTGAATGGTTGGTGAGATTGTTTAATGTGTGTTTTGTGTTGTCATTGGTACCAGTAGATTGGGTCTGTGCATGTATTGTACCACTATATAAGGGTAAGGGAGATGTGCATGAGTGTTGTAATTCAAGAGGTATTAGTTTGTTGAGTGTAGTTGGAAAAGTGTATGGTAGAGTACTGATTAATAGGATTAAGGATAAAACAGAGAATGCAATCTTGGAAGTACAGGGTGGTTTTAGAAGAGGTAGGGGTTGTATGAATCAGATTTTTACAGTTAGGCAGATATGCGAGAAATATTTAGCAAAAGGTAAGGAGGTGTATGTTGCGTTTATGGATCTGGAGAAAGCATATGATAGAGTTGATAGGGAAGCAATGTGGAATGTGATGAGGTTATATGGAGTTGGTGGAAGGTTGTTGCAAGCAGTGAAAAGTTTCTACAAAGGTAGTAAAGCATGTGTTAGAATAGGAAATGAAGTGAGCGATTGGTTTCCGGTGAGAGGGGGGCTGAGACAGGGATGTGTGATGTCGCCGTGGTTGTTTAACTTGTATGTTGATGGAGTGGTGAGAGAGGTGAATGCTCGAGTGCTTGGACGAGGATTAAAACTGGTAGGCGAGAATGATCATGAATGGGGGGTAAATCAGTTGTTGTTTGCGGATGATACTGTACTGGTTGCAGACACAGAAGAGAAGCTTGACCGACTAGTGACAGAATTTGGAAGGGTGTGTGAGAGAAGGAAGTTGAGAGTTAATGTGGGTAAGAGTAAGGTTATGAGATGTACGAGAAGGGAAGGTGGTGCAAGGTTGAATGTCATGTTGAATGGAGAGTTAATTGAGGAGGTGGATCAGTTTAAGTACTTGGGGTCTGTTGTTGCAGCAAATGGTGGAGTGGAAGCAGATGTACGTCAGAGAGTGAATGAAGGTTGCAAAGTGTTGGGGGCAGTTAAGGGAGTAGTAAAAAATAGAGGGTTGGGCATGAATGTAAAGAGAGTTCTATATGAGAAAGTGATTGTACCAACTGTGATGTATGGATCGGAGTTGTGGGGAATGAAAGTGATGGAGAGACAGAAATTGATTGTGTTTGAGATGAAGTTTCTGAGGAGTATGGCTGGTGTATCTCAAGTAGATAGGGTTAGGAACGAAGTGGTGAGGGTGAGAACGGGTGTAAGAAATGAGTTAGCGGCTAGAGTGGATATGAATGTGTTGAGGTGGTTTGGCCATGTTGAGAGAATGGAAAATGGCTGTCTGCTAAAGAAGGTGATGAATGCAAGAGTTGATGGGAGAAGTACAAGAGGAAGGCCAAGGTTTGGGTGGATGGATGGTGTGAAGAAAGCTCTGGGTGATAGGAGGATAGATGTGAGAGAGGCAAAAGAGCGTGCGAGAAATAGGAATGAATGGCGAGCGATTGTGACGCAGTTCCGGTAGGCCCTGCTGCTTCCTCCGGTGCCTTAGATGACCGCGGAGGTAGCAGCAGTAGGGGACTCAGCAGTATGAAGCTTCATCTGTGGTGGAAATGTGGGAGGTTGGGCTGTGGCACCCTAGCAGTACCAGCTGAACTCGGCTGAGTCCCTGGTTAGGCTGGAGGAACGTAGAGAGTAGAGGTCCCCTTTTTTGTTTTGTTTCTTGTTGTTGTCGGCTACCCCCCAAAGTTGGGGGAAGTGCCTTTGGTATATGGATGGATGGGCCTTAAGCTCAACCTCGTATGATATGATATTTCATGCAATCTGGTAAGCAAGCATTGCAAATCCTGTGGTGTTCTGCTAATAAGGACATCATGATCAACATATTCTAGGTCTGCTAATATCTTATAACCAATCCAGTCTAATCCTTCCTATCATCTCCGACTGTTCTATACATTATAAAATCGATGAGGAGGATAAACACATTCCCTTGGAGTACTACGCTGTCCACTGGAAGTCCATTAATATCAACTTTTTAACTGCCATGCTCATGAACTGACTTAATAAGATTCACACACTTAAGAGGGATTCTATAATAACGCAGGACTCTCCACAAAATTGGCCAGTGCACACTACCAAAGAGTTTTTCAGTTTACAAATGCCATCAAAAGCGGATTTCTATATTATACACATAGCTGTACCACATGTCAAAAAAGAGAATTTGGACAATGAAATTTCTACCCTTTTGAAACCTGCTCGTTCATCTTTCAGTTTTTTATCAATCATTCTCTCCAGTCTCATTAGATTGAGCATACCTAATATTTTTATGATAACGTATGTAAGTGGGATGCCTCTTTAATTATTGTAATCCGTGAGGTGTCCTTTTTTTTTTTTTGCCATTTTCACCAACGCTCCCAATTGCCATTCATCAGGTTTTGCCTCTTCATGCCACATTCTACAAAATATTCCTGTAAGTATTCTGGGGGTTACTTCATTTTCAGCTAATATTATCTCAGCAGTTATTCCATCGTATCCAGGGGCTTTCTATTTTCTTAGTATATTAATGAAAGTTTCAATTTCAAACACAGTGAATTCATTCATGGGCAGGTCAAGTTCTCCATCAGCTTCAGGTATATCAATCAAATTATTCCCTTCATATCTCCTATTCATTACCTCACTAAAGTGTTCCATCGACCATTTTCTTTGTTCATCTTCTCTTGTTATAACAGTTCCATCTCTCTCTTTTTTAATGGTATATGCTTTTTCTTCTTTGCCCCAGTGTAGATTTCAATAATAATTTCATGAGCAATTCTTTCCCTATAGCCACTCCCTGAATTCATAGCTTTGTCACCCTTACCTAAATTTTCTATCTAGTCATTCCTGGCTTTTCTTTTGACCTCACTATCAATACTGGAATGCTTAGCATACTCTACCTTGTAATTTTCATTACTTCCTCAAAAAATTTCAACAATCAATTTTTGCCCTTGTCTCCTTTTTTTTATGGTATCCCAAGTATCATTGGATATTCATGGCATTCTCCTTGTAACTGCCTGTCCCAAGACTTCAATAGCAACTGACCGATATATGTTCTTAATATCACACAATTCTTCATTAATTGTCTATTCTTCGTCTCTTCAAGTTTCTAAGCCTTGAAATTGATTTCTTCATTCAATTGCAAACGTTTCTCAGTGCTCTTCTTCTTGAAGCTTAGTTGTATCAAACCTAGTTACTCTATATACCTTTCTCTTGTTTGCCTTCAATTTTAATTTCAGTGTGGCAATGAGAAGATGGTGATCACTACTAAAATCTACACCTCTATAGCTTTTTAGATTTCTCAGAGACCTCCTTCTCTCTTTATCAATAGCAATATGATCCTTTTGATTATTGTAATAGTCACATGGTGAAGTTCATGTATATATGTGGATGTCCTTGTGTTGTAAAAGAGTACCTTTAATGAGAAGATTGTTTGTTGAACAGAAAATTATAAAATGCAACTTCGCCAAGGCCCTCGACATAAATCAAATTCTCTATTCCTTAATTATTCCTTCTAACTTTATCAGTGAATTTGCCAATCACAATTTTCATATCTCTCTCTAGGATATCATTTATTATACTCTCCAGTTCATAGTATTCATCTTTCTTTTCTTTAGGGGATCATTTGTTGGTGCATAGCAATCTGTAATAATCATATTACACTGCTTTGATTTGCACTGTGCAATTAACAATCTACTATTTAAAGCTCTACACTTCCCCTCACAATATAATATATCACAGTATTACTATAATCTTATCCCTAACACTCGTGATTTCCATGGTCTCAGACCCAAGAGGATATTCATTTTACAATAATTACTTATGCCTGAGTAAATATGCAAGCCATTACCGCATAGGTTCCAACGCTGTAAAGATACTAATCAATTGTGGTCATGAAGTTCATTTGATTGGCCTAGATATGAGTATAGCTTTTTAACCATGGTAATCAAGAGGCCATTGTTTCTAGCTTGAGGAGAAAGTAAGTCGGTCTTTTCTTAGCTTCATAAATGAACTTTTTAAGTAGAGAATTTTATAATAGTTTTTCATAAGCACCATAGTGACTATAGAAATAACACTTGGTATTTATCAGTGTAATATTTTCTGTCCATTACTTTCATATTATTCCTGCAAGATATATAATTTGACCTAGAAACATAACTTTTCCTATTATATATTAAACAGGGTATTGAATTCAAACTAGAAAATAACCTGGTTGCAGATGATGATACTCTCTTTGTATCAATCTTATCTCCTGTGGTTGCTCTCTCCCTTAATATAGATCTTGCTAAAATTATTGCATGGTGCAATTCATTGGGGGTGATAAAGTTGAAACAACAAAACTCAAAGTATGATTGTTATCCTGGCCAAGGACAGAGGGTGTTGAACATCCATATCTTTACATTAACAGTGCCTCTTCAATTGGAAATAACCCATTTAAAATTTTGAAAAAAAAAAATATTTTTATTCCATAATTTTGCCATGTTTTGAATATTGTTCTCCGGGAAAATCATTAGCTGCTTCCTCTCTTAATTTTTTAATAAAACCAGGCTAACGACTTCACTTGTGTCACTGTTACACACACAGCTGCCATCTACTTTACTGCCACAACAGTGAGGCTAAGGGTACCGATTGAGGTGCCACTGCCCGTACGCCAGTTGGCTCCCACTCCATCATACATTGGCTGATTGCGTTAGCTGTTTTGTTGACTTGTCATTTTCATGTTACTGGTGTACTGATGTTTCTTACTTGACATGTGTGTAATGTCACTTTGAAAAAGTATTAGATGTTCATGTATATATTGCAGTGTTGATCTTCCAATTTGAATTAGGCTTTTCAGTGCTTGGTCGTACATGCGTCATATCTAATCTACTTGTGGACCTATCTTCTGAGAAAATATATCACTTTTTGGTTTTAGGATTGGAATATTCCATACAAAAGAATAAAATTAAAGATAAAGTCTATTGTAACAGATTCTTTGAGGGTGAAAACATTAAGTTTACATACTTAAACAATGAATTACGTTCCCCGGGGCTAAATTGCTCTGAGCTGACAGCCATTTTGAATAGCAAAATTGTGGCCTAAATTTTGGTGACATCACGTGTTTCCCGTTTTTATGTGTAAGGACATCAAAAATTGAGCCAGCTTGAAATTTTCACACTTTCTTCACAATCTGGAGGATTTTTTTCTAAATGAAGATAGGGTAAGACTCAGTATTTTAACAGAATTTCCCCCACTGCTGCCAAATAAAAAAGACACTAACCCATTCTTCAATGCTTTCCCCCACAACCCCCACTTCTCTCTCTCTCTCTCTCTCTCTCTCTCTCTCTCTCTCTCTCTCTCTCTCTCTCTCCCTCTCTCTCTCTCTCTCTCTCTCTCTCTCTCTCTCTCTCTCTCTCTCTCTCTATATATATGTATATATATATATATATATATATATATATATATATATATATATATATATATATATATATATATATATGCATACATACATATATATACATATATATGTGTATATATATATATATATATATATATATATATATATATATATATATATATATATATATATATATATATATATATATATATATGAGTCTGCAGATGGACTAAAAGTCTTCGAGGCATCCAAAATCCATGTAACTTTCTTTGGAAACTAGTACATTTACAACAATCCTTTGACAATTTTCCCCACAACTCTGTTGAGGTAAAAGTCTAGGCTCACTTATTCTTAGAGGTTTCCCCAGGAGTCATAATGTTCTCTCTAATATTTTGTCCCAAAATTCATCTAAAGTTCTCCCAATACACCGTTATCAAAGTCATCAAAACAATTAACAGGCTCTGAAGAATCTTGTTCTTTGATGAGGAGAACCTTTGTTTCTGTGGTGCAGCTTGTTTGTTAGAGCTTTGATTAAATTCAGAACAAATTCTGCTGAAGGTGATTTCACTTATATTGGCACTTGAGTGTCCAGTAAACAACTTTTGAGGGGGCAGTATAATATGACTACTTGCCTTATTATCCCCGAAATAGCTGTTCAAGTTGTCGATGACTGTATTAAAATAGCTGTGAAGTAGGGTAACTGTCCATAGCGAGAATATGTGTATCACAGTGTTTAGCAGCAAGGCCTAGCATAGGAGGCTGGAATGGATCCTGCTCATATGCCATGCTTAACATGGGGTAAACGTTTATAAAGAAAACACTCCCTGATTTTTACTCCCAATGTGGTTTAGAAGAAGAGTTAGAATGATTTTCTTTTATATAATTTCGGAAATACACCAATTTATACAGAACAGAGAGAGAGAGAGAGAGAGAGAGAGAGAGAGAGAGAGAGAGAGAGAGAGAGAGAGAGAGAGAGAGAAAGAAGGGGGGTGGGTGTTGTTAAGGAACTGGAACGTGGTTGGTGAAAGAAGGCAAGCCAGTTATCTGTGGGCTTACTTTTTTGTCCATTTCTTACTGTGCTAAGCTTAGCACTCATCATTTTTATACATTCAATCATCAATTTACTCTGGGATAACAGCCCTACAGTGAAATTCCATACATGATGGAGATGGGATGATTTCAATTCTAAGTGCAAATCCTGAATTCAACAGGAATATGTAAGCAGAGTCGGAATCCCCTGTGACCTATTACATGATTAGGAATGTTGTGATGTTTACATTAAACACTGAGAAATATTTTACAAGTATTTTTCCTTTAAGATAATACCCCCTCTTACAACTGATTAATTTAAAAGCTTAGAAAAGTTTATAACAAGGCAAACAGAGGAATCATGTAAAACCAAGATTTATAGAGTGGCGTTGAAATGAAACTTATCTCTAAAACCTTATTATATATGAACGAATAAATAACGTATAAAAGAGCATTAATGTTTACACCTATCAACTATATAAAGAATGCCTATGTAACTACCTTCTAGATATAGAAGCTCCTTAAAGTGTTTAAAAATATTCTAAATGGTATTCAGTACTTATTTGAGTATATATAGAATTTGATAAATGTAAATATTATTAAATACGTTTAGATCAGAAAAAAGGACACTTCATTCTGAAGAAGCAACCACAATTCTCTTTTTAAAAACTCTTTAAAGGTGTTTCATGCCATGATTTTCCTTCGCTCTAAGTTTAGTAATAATAATAATAATAATAATAATAATAATAATAATAATAATAATAATAATAATAATAATAATAATAAAAGCAGGAAGTTGGTTAACACTGGTTATCTTCAATAATGCACACCAATGCTTCTACTTTAGTGTAAAGTCTGACTGAAAACCATTCCCTTATGCAAAAATAGTTCAAAATATGCTAGGAGGTACTGTAATAGTAATAGCACTGTCATCTTATGGACAAATGGCTGTGGGGGACTTTAGTCGCCCAACCTTATAGGTAAGTGTCCAATAAGAATAGATTCACTTACACATATAACCGACAAGACCCAGGAAGCGGCATTTCAAAGTCATCATGGCGTTAGTTCTTCACAATTCAAAGACAAAGGGAACTAAAATATTGCAGTTAAAAAGCGAGATAAAGTGAAAATCAGCGGGCATTTCCGCCTTGGTGTGTTTATTCATATAACAGAATCTGCTTTTGATATAAACCACATTTTTACCCTAATAATCATTCTGATTTGGAATTGCTTTCACAATATTCTAGCATGTTTGTTATTATAGTAAAATACTTGAACAGGGAGTTGCCGACTTTAAACTGAAAGAAAATCACTATAGCAATATGAACAATGTTAAGATATACACTAGTTTATCGGAACGATTGAATTGGCGAATCAATGTTTATTTACGATAAATGATAAGAGCAATAACTTTAGGAATAAAATTTATGCAAGATGCCATTGAATAAGATATAATAAGATGAATATAAATGCAAAAAAAAAAAAGAGTATACCTAAAATACTTCGAAAATTGTATAAAAAACACGCAAAGACTTGTAGTTATAACAAGAGAGAAAACAGATTACGAGGAAATAGATCTGTGACATGAAGCGAGTTCTCACACGGGCCAAAATCTTTCTCACATAAGGAATTTTCCCTGGTTTGAAAATTCAGAGGAAGATACCTTTGTTGCATGTGAGACTAGTATGATTAGTGGTAATAAAATATATATGATAAAAAGTAAATTAGGTAACATCATATAAACTAAAGATTAAAGCGATGTTGTAAAACTAAAGATTAAAGCGATGTTGTACTGGAAAAGCTTTACAGGAATAATTGGCTAGGCCACTTTATCATCACCGGGCATCAAATACGAATTTTTATTTGCTTTAAGTAAAAGACAAACATAAGAATTCAATAAATGAATCAGAGGAATCGGATGTATGCAGCACTAGTTACCCCACTAAAATAACAGTTAAGAGTCAGTCCAAACTGTCTTACATCAAAATAAACCTAGTTCTCTATATAAATTACGGAATTAGATAAACTAAGTTTAGGATAAATAAAAGCAAAGCAATAGTGATGTGCAACAAATATTTACGTAAACATTTTCATGGACTCAACTCTTTTACTATAATATATTAAAACCCTTAAAGGTCACAGGTATATTTCCAATATACTAATATAACTAACGGTAAAACTAATTTTTAAACCATAGTACGTAACCAAAAATTTTAAACAAATTGTTCACATTTTCCCAAATGGGAATGTATAATTGGACATAGGAATTTATGGCACACCTCACTCTAAGGTGCACCACTTTTACTCAGTGGCGAGTTCCTGTATGTAGCCCCTCCAACCATCTGCCATCTTCCCCCACCTACTTGTTTGGTTACTCGATGCACAGGAAGTGTGTGATAGGGTGGAGTACTTGGGGGCGAGGTGGACCAAGAATTCCTGTCTAATAGTGCTTCCACAACTGATTTAGACCAAGCAAAACTAGCAAATTACCACACATTCTAAATTTTCGGTGGTCGAAGTCAGCCAAACTAATCGCAAAATAAATCTTATCCTCCTCCGAATAGCCTGGCACAGTTAAACACATCAACATGTTCGAGAGTCTTTAGTGATGAAAAGATATACAAATCGCTACCCTTAATCGTCACCTTTTATATAACAAGTAAAACTGGCTTCAGAAAAAGTACTCTATGTAATGAACCAATTGACAAGAACATCTGAGGTCAAATTCATTAAGATAGTGGAGAGAAAATAGCACACTGTCCAAATCTTTAAGATTCTGGAGAGTGAAAAGTAGTGTAATACCAAAAATCTCAAGATTCGGAAGAGTAAGAAAAGATTACAATGGAACACCAAAAAGATTGTAAAGAATGAGAAAATAGCATATTGGTAAAATCATCAGGGTACTGGAGATTGAGAAAATAGTGCTATGGCAAAATTCTGAAGTTGCTGGAGAATGAGAAAATAGACTCTTAGATGGTTAAGATTGCCGAGAACGAGATATTTGAACATGGGTAAGATCATTAAGATTTTGTAGTGGCAAAATAGTACATTGACAAAATCTT
>NC_090748.1:60119484-60141984 GCF_036898095.1 Palaemon carinicauda | reverse complement strand
AACCTGGGCTTCTCCCATTTTTCTTCTCTTTCAAAGCATTTTCCAAGTCATGATAAGTAATCACATCCTCCCTATTTTCTCTGTCAACTTGAAAGATATATTCATCTTCATTTCCTTCTGTATTTACATTTAGTAACCTATTGAAATAAGTACTCCATTTTTCATTAAGATGTGTAGAGGTGCTAATAATGTTTCCCTTTTCATCCTGTATATCATATTGTTTTCTATAATCAGTACTGTATTATTTTGCAACTGCAAACATCTTATTTTTCTTGAGATCATCCCTCAATTTGCCTCCTAGTTTAATCCATGCATTTATCTGTGATCTTCTCTTAATCTCTTCTGATTGATTCCTAGAAGATACATATTCATCTCTAGTTTGTTGGTTCCTTTTTTTCATCCATTTCCTGTGCATTTTTTCTTTAACTTGATAGCACCTTTTACTTCGTCACTCCACCAAATTGTACAAATTTTCCTAGTACCTCAAATAAACCTACAGCCAAGTTCCTTCTCCCTTACATCCAAGGCACTCTCCTTTAGTCCCTTCAAATCTTGCTGCTCCAGGGGTTGCATCCTCTCTGTAAACCTGTTTTGAAATCTCATTTTGATATCTGGGTCTTTCAAGGATTCTGTTTTTAAAATATTTCTCTTTTGTGTTTTCTCTGTTCTTATAGGAGGAATATAAATTTGATTGCTTGATTCCATCTACATCTAGTGCAGTTGCGTGAGTACCGGTGGTTAAAGAATCCATTTATGATCTTTAGATGATTTACTATGCAAAAATCTCTTAGGCTTTCTCCTTCAACGTTACTTGTTTCCGCTCAAATATATATATATATATATATATATATATATATATATATATATATATATATATATATATATATATATACATATATATATATGTATATATATATATATATAGATAGATAGATAGATAGATATAGATATAGATATAGATATATATAAAATCATAATATCTTATCGTGACAGTTTCGAACCCACAAAAGGGCATTGTCATTAGCATCTCCTAGATCTTGATCTGAGCAATGAAGGCACAGTGGGCACCCCCGTAGTATGTGTTCCATTGTTTGTAGTGTTGTACCACATGGGCATTCAAGGTTGGCCTTGATTCAACCTTCATTCCCAGACTACTACTTAATGCAGCAACCTGGCAGCGAACATTTTGTCACTTTAAATTACCTGTTCTCTCCCTAAGATAATTCCTAATAATCCCCCCCCCCCACCAAAACCCCACCCACCACCACCCACCCCCTCCTAGATGGAGTCCGAACTTTACCAAGTGAAACATTTTTAGAGAATCATGACAGACTATTAGAAAAATTGGCTCACGGTACAATGATAATCTACAAGAGGGCCACACCCCTCTCCTAGACTAGACCATACAGCAACTGAGCATTGCCGCAAATGGATCACTGCTGAAGGAAAGCTGGCATACAAATATAACACACATGGATGTCTGGTGTTATGGACCCAGAATCAAATAAATAAGCAAGCCTGTCAACAGAGTGCACAAACTTTTTAGGAGCCACAGAACTGATGATCTACATAAGTATCTGCAGAAAGTTTCTGCTCACAATCACGAACTGGCCCTTGTGGTGTCCTGAAATTTCAAATCACACCTATCTCAAGGTCATATGGTCATACCTTAGCGGTGTCTTTGGGAAGAACAAATAATAAAAAAACATAGTTTCTCATCCTGCCCCTCTTCAAGAGGCACCTAGGAAAGCAACAGCTTTTGCTGATAGGACAATATCTTCATATCTCTGCAGAGAAACAATGGTTAGGCAAGAAATTCTGCGACCCATCAGGAACACATTCATTCATGCTGCATGCAATGCCCCGAGCACAGGCAGACATAACACACACCCTAGATGAGCTTAATTCAGCTTTTCTGAAATGCAAAGACACAACTCCAGGGACAGAAAACATAACATATTCTATGCTGAAACATTGAGAGGAACCAGCAGCCTTATTGTACTTTCACATTATCAGCGTCACTCAAAAGACGAATCAGACCTCCTATCAGGAACAAACAGGACACTGCCCCAATCCCCAAACCAAACAAACCAAACTAATTCAGGCCCATTGCCCTCTATAGCTGACAGCTGAGAGAATGGTTCTACAAAGACCCAAATGGGTAGTCGGCCCCCGTCACCACAGGATGTCTTGGCAACAATAGACCACAATAGCAGCCTTATAGTACTCTTATACCTAGAAAAAGCCTATGAACTAACCAACTCGGAAGCCAACATTATAGCTGTAGTCACCAAAGGTGTGAAGGGCCCCCTCCTCTTTTGGACTGAGCAATACACCTAAATTAGAGTGGCCACGGTCAACCTCCAATGGCTCTCATCCACCTATATGCGTCCAGAAAATGGCACACCACAAGGGGGTATTCTCAGCCCCTTACTATTTAGTATGCTCATAGATAATCTCTTAGATGAGGAGGACCCCGAAAAAGTTCATATATTTATCTATACTGATGAGATATGTATAGTAGTTCCTAATTCCACGTAAAATAAAAACTGCATTTGATATGATCTTGGCAAAATATAAAGTATTAGAACTCCAAATTACCCAAGCCAAAACCAAGTTTGTGGCCATAAAGCACGCTCTCCCCCCTCCCCCACTCTGTCTACTTGGCACGGCAGTAGAGTGGGTGAACAATTTTGTATATCTAGGAGTCCACATCAAATACATGCTATCAGGTACCCTTAAGTTAACTCTATTGAAGCAATAATCTAATTCCCGTCTAGCTACCCTCTGTCAAATCACTTCCCTCTCTGAAAAAGCTTCTTATCATACACTCAAACTATTCTATGTCCAAGCTGCCCGCTCCCTAGTGGAACAGGCGGCTCCTATCCTTACCTCTTTATAACCCTCACAGAAAGTAAAACTGAAGGTTATCCGAAACAATTCAAAGAGAAATATCCTCGGAGACCCCATCTGTACCAGGTTTACACTACTTAGGACAGAGACAAGCTTTCTCCCTGTAGCTAACAAAAACGATACCCGCATAAGCTCAATAATCATTAAAAGTCTGCCCACTCCATAATAAACTTAGGCAGCTAGTGCATCGGGCAGCTGAAATTGACCTCCCTAACTAGTATTCCAGACAACTCCTCACTTATCATAGAAATACCAAATGTCAAAGTATCATAGTATCCCTCAAAGTAGACAAGTACTGCCCTAACTATGTAGATCAGCATGCATGTGTCCCCTACTCCATTATATTCCATTTCACTGCCCTCCCTTTCTCCAAGGCCTTATTCCCCACAGAGGCAGCCAAAGAGGCGCCCCTTGTATCTGTAATTAATACCCCTGCTAACAATGTCTACTTTACAGAAGGCTCTGTTGATAGTACATTTCTTGCTGCTGCAGCTACAGTTTTCTTAGTCTAGTACAAAGTCAGATGAAGGCTTTCAAGTCAAGTATCTACATTACAGGCTGAGCTGGTTGTAATTCAAAAAGCTCTTGAACCCTCACTCTCCATACAAGGACATACTACCATTCTCACTGACTCAAATGTAGCCATAGCAGCAATCAAGAACAACACCACTACAGAAAGCACACATATCATCTCCACCATCAAACATCTAGCCAATGTCCACACTCTTAACAAAAGACAGATAACCTTAAACTGAATCCCCAGCCACATGGGCATTCAAGGGAATGGAGAAGCAAACTCCCTTGCCAGGGAAGCCCTACAGGTAGACACAATTAGTATAGTCTCGAACCGTTCTTTCATAAAATGGAAAAAAAATCAATGTATAACTACTTTCATGCACAACTCTGCAATAAAGTAAGACAAGCACAACTGGCGTCCTCCTGCTTAGCTACCTGATATATCAATGTCACTGATCTCACCCGTTTCAGCCTTCCAAAAAGTACAGCCAGACATATTGCGGTCACAACTTACAGAATAGTCTTAGGCTACAGTTGAGGTTAGGAAATCATAAACCGTCAACACAGACAGTGCAATCACTGCAATCAGGTTGCCATCATCCCTCTCACTTACTACTTACTCAATTGCCTGAAGACCCTCCTCCTAAGGCAAAACTTTAACCTGGCCCTCAACTAACGGCACACAAAGTAGCCAGACACGTGCTGGACAATATACACATAAAGTCAGGTTTCCTGCCATCATATCCGCTTCCGGAATAAATACTATCGCATCCTTTTGATAGCATACAGATAGCATCCTTTTCCCCTTGTACACTGACAATGTAAAACAGGACTCCTTACCTATCCTAACCTCAAAGCCTACAAATTCCCTAGGTGCTGCAAGACACTCCATCTACAGCATCCCCCACCCCATCCATGCCCACACCACACCCATTTTTGTCCTTACACAAGCACAGTCTACATGCTGTTGGACAGCAACACCTTACCCATCCTTTTCAGCTACTCCTAATAACCATACTCTAGTCTTGTCTTATTAACTTACCGGGTATCCACAACTTCTAAACCAGGCTACTCCTTACTCCTCCCTTAAAGCTTTAATTACTCTTATTTTTATGTCTCTTAACCAAACTCATACGACTCTCCATTACCTTGCCCTTGAACTTTCATGGGACTTTGTCTCCTAACACTGTTAAACACTTCAAAACTCTTACCCCTCACCCAGCCTCTTACACTTGTTGAGACTAGGCCTTAATGGCATTCTTTCTGGCTCCATTTTTACAACGTCCTTGATCTCAAAACTGAGCCAATAGTTATGTTTTGTTTAAAATTGAGCCCAAAATTATATAAACAGGCGGAATTAAGAAAAATTACTTTGACTAATTTCTCAGCAATGCTGTGGACCTCACCCATAGTCCTGCTCTTGAGCTGAGCCCGACTTTGAACAGAAAATACTCTCGAGAGGAGTATTCCTTTCATGGCTCTAACCTCTTGGATAGAGTCACTACAGGAGCTTACACTCCCACCACTTTTATCACCTCTCCAGCACAAATCTTCCCACTCCTCACGCAGTCCCTTCCACTTTTTGGGTCCCAGAGCTATCAAACTTTTTGCCTCCTTCTCCAGTAGATGTCAGTGGGCACAGAAGTCTAGGCCTCAACTGCATTCCTTCTGACTCCAACTTAGGACCTGGTTTTTGGTCCTCGGACATCTGGGATTAAGCTGCTCCTAGACCCCTCCCTTGTGCAATGTTCTACCAAATGTGGTGCGTGTTGGCAATATATATATATATATATATATATATATATATATATATATATATATATATATATATATATATATATATATATATATATATATATCTGTCACGCTGAGCGGCAATCACTCGGTAACGATATCCTCCTTCAAATTGTCCTAACTGCCGTGAGGTAAATAGGAAAGAGGAAAAGGTACAAGGGTGAAAATTATTGAATATGTGTGTGCGTGTGTGCGCATATCTATCTAAACATTTAGCTGTCATTTTCACTGGTGTCATACACTAATATACCATAAACATTATGCTAATAAAATACAAATTAATTACCTCTTTTCACGGTGACGTTTGATGAAATAGGGGTATTGTAATGCATGTGCAGCAAGCAACGCACATACAAATAAAGAAGAATAGTCTGGATATAAACCATTGAATGTACACACACAAATTTTTTTCTTAGGTGATCCCTTGAGGACCTATGAATACCCGTGTTTTCTCTTAAAGTTAGTTGTCCTGGAGCTGTCCTCGACACCGTATTAATTCATCCTCAACTCCTGTCACAGTATCTTCCAAGCATGTGTCTCAACTTTTTTCGCATACTGAATGTTTGTTCTATATTTTCTATTTATTTGTGTTGAAATGATACCATAATTACAGAAACTCTCGAAATATTAAATACCTTTCAAATAATTTGAGAATCTTGACCCAAGGAGGTTGATCTCTCTCTCTCTCTCTCTCTCTCTCTCTCTCTCTCTCTCTCTCTCTCTCTCTCTTGAAATCAACACATAATACTCAATTTTTGTCAGAAATATCAAGACTAAATAAAACTCATTGGATTGAAACAAATATAGTCACCGAAAAAAAATATAGGTAAACACGTTCCAAGGGATTTCCCATATCGAGCATGGAGTCACCACATGTAATAGCACTTCATTTACCCTAAGCATCGTTATGTCACCGTTAATCCCGGTGGCTTTTGGAAAACATAAGTTAAGAATCCCTGTACAATAATTTTCTATTCGGCCGAACGTCTTGAAAAGGTAGGCCATAGGACATACTGTACGCAATGCGTGCATAACCAATATGACAGTCTTCCACCGTAACGACTAATCAACGAAATTGAATAAGAATACCACTGATTTAAAGGCATGAAAGTAAAGGCCATATGAGAGTATTTGAATAGTCAAACCCAATTATAATCAAACAATCTCACCACTAATGCTAAGACGTCTTGATAATATGAAATAAATCGAACGTTGAATTGCCGTACTTTACGTTCTACGTATGCAGCAATACATTACCATCGGTAAGAAGTCGTGATTGAGAAGGATGAATAACCTGACAACCACTTCAATCCACGCACCTGCAATAAGAAAATAAAGTTAAATAATTATATCAACAACGTGAAAAATTTGTATATAAAAACAGACTGATATATGATTCCTGTTTTTAACATATTACTATCAATACTCTATAAAGAAAAATACTGCAGATATTTTTATTTTTATTTTTCGACCACGCTCTCAACAAAACTTTTCGGGTGATACCAATTAGCCTCGCCTTTCTCGAGCCTGGCTGCTACGTATGCCGATCGTCTATCCCCGTTGCCTAATTAAAAGCTAATGTAGGTAGCGCCCTATATCTGGTATAGGTATTCCAGGTTACAGTTTAAAGGAGGTAAGTTACATATTAATCTTGAAAAGTGCAAGACATGGGCTTTTGCTTGTTATCTGCCCACATTGCTATCATCGTCACTAAGCTATAACCATAGTTGGAAAAGCAGGATGCTATACGCCCAAGGACTACAACAGGGAAAATAGTCCAGTGAGGAAAGGAAACCAATATACTAAGGTGCCTGTGCATGAATGTATCCTCCAGCAAGGTCTTGGTTCAAAGTTATGGCACTACCCAAGAGTAGAGAACAATGGTTTGATTTTCGAGTTTCCTTCTTCTAATAGAGTTGCCTAATATAGCCAAAGAGTCTCCTCTACCCTTACCAAGTGGAAACTATTAGTGTTGTCAGGTATATAAGGAAAGAGGAGATTGTGTAAATAATATGCAAGACTATTTGGTGTAACTTTTGGCAAAGGAAAAATGAACCGTAACCAGAGAGCGATCCTATGTGGTACTATGTAGCCAGTCAAAGAACTGAATAATTATCATTATCATTATTATTAATACCTAAGCTACAACTCTAGTTGGAAAAGAAGGATGCTAAAGCCCAAGGGCTCCAACATTAAAAATTAACCCATTGTGGAAAGGAAATAAAGACATAAATAAATTAAGAGATTTAATGAGCAATTAAAATAACATACATTAGGACCCGTAAAAACATAAAAATAGCTCTTTCTTATGTAAACAATAAGAAGAAACTTGTGTCAGCCTAGTCAAACTAGAACACATTCGCTGCAAGTTTGAACTCATGAAGTTCCACCGATACAACTACCGGATTATGAAAACCATCCCACAACTTGTAGTATCGTATCCTATGATGAAGATTGATTGATTGATTTGAGGTATTCTGGCATCCTGACATATAAGGTCATTGATGAAGAATGCATGACTATTAGATTTAACTGCATACCTAGTATTATGTACAGGATGGTACTGTCTGAGTAGATCTGAACGCAAAGGATGGTTACAATTAGAGATGCAACTTAAAAAAGAATAAAGAAAAAAAATCATGCAGCTCAAAAATATGCCTTTTTTACAATAAAAAGCAGTGACAAAAAACATGGATACTTTCGTTTTTTTTTATTTTTTTATAATTGTGTTTTAAATAACAGCACAAAAAAAAATTACCATTTTTTCTAGATGATCAAATAAAACAGTATATCCCCTCAAACATAGTTTTCTGTGGTTTTAGGTTATTTCCCACTTTCTCTGCGTCATGTTTTATGTATTTTTTTATTCATTTTACACTGAAACTCTTAAATCTTTCACTTCCAAACACATATTTGTTATTAAAATACTTTTAATGATGATGATAAATAAGTATTTTCTGCAAATTTGATGGAGTTTCTGGAAGTTTGTCTTATAAGAGGTTTGGCACCACTAAGACTGAGCTTTGGCAATATTGTAAGTTTGTCTTATTATCAGTTACTGTACTCTGTTGTGCAGCCAATGTAGTACCATCCACAACCCTCAACACAAAGAAGGTAGTGTGAGTAAAAGCTACAACGCCAAGCAGCAGAAAAAAAAAAAATCATTTGCAAAATTATGCAGAGATGTCCCAAGTGATGGGAAAGTGACAAAAGTAAAATGTTTATTTTGCTCCACAGTAGTGTCAAAAAATTAGAAGTCCGATGGTAAACCATGTAGAAAATTGCAAGAAATTTGATGAAAAAATCCAGAAAACGTATTTGAAACATGATCAAGGCCAAATAAAAAAACAGTTCCTACTGAGGAAAGATCCCAAAACATAGACAGTGACTCAGACATGGAACTGCAGTTGTTCTTGCATGATACAAGTGTAACGAACACAAACACTTAATATACATTGCAAAGAATATTAGATGATTCATTTTTCACAAGTCCAATTCCGATGTCAAGCTCCAGCCCTGTCTATGTTAGTATTGGAATCAATCCAATGACTTCCAATCCTGTCAAAGCCAAAAAGACAACACAGCAGAAGATTGTTTCATACACATTTGTTGACAAAATGACGGTCACACAAACAGTAAGTATATAATATTTTACAATCATATATTGTTTACACTAATATGTCTCCAATGTCAACATTCAGAAATGAATAATGGCTACCATCTCAATTCCTACTTTGGAATCTTCATTTTACGAGTTTGTTTATAATAATAGAATAAAGTCAATGATTTAGTTCAATAGTCTATACTCTTCCTCACCACTGCATGATATCATAATCCATTTCCATTACAGGAGGAGGCTCAAAAGCAATTACCGAAGGCTATCTATGCAATTAGCTGCCGACTGAGCATGGTGGATAATAAGTTGTGGGCAAAGTTCTTCATGAATCTGAGACCCTCTTTCAAAATTACTTGCTGGGACTTAAATTCAAACAATCTTCTTGAGAGGGTATACCAGGAGTGTTCTATCAACTGTTATGAAACTAGTAGCACCTGTTTCTAATATTGCAGTAATGCGTGATGGTTGGGCTAATATCAGATAAGAACTGTAACAGTATGTAACATCACCATGTAAGTTATCTAAATGTATGATGACTGCGCTGATTCTGAGTACTTTTTATACTCTTATACTTTACAATATACTATGAAGTCCAGCTCCAGACTCCAGCATCCTGCTCCCATGATCCCCTCCCATCAAATCCTTTCCAAAGAACAACTAATTAACTCTAGAATAATGAATAACAAGAGCAATCAGAGATTTCAGGCCTCCACTAATGAATATTGTCAACATTCAACTAGCATACCGACATCGTCTGCCATCTTTCCTATGCGGACTATGCAGTTGATATTGAAAAAGTGCAATGTTGATCGAGAATCACGATCTTGATCCATATCACCTCTAAAATTTCTTGTGTTTTTTCCCGATTCATGATATTTATCCATGATTAAAATTTGTTGAAAATCCAATATCTTCATTTGTTCTGACGTAATCTTTAAAATTGAGAAAAATGCAAATCTGGATCTAGAATCTGTATCCGTATCCAGATCATCTCCAAAATATTAATAAGAACATCCATGATATAATAACTATATGTGGTGAGGATTGCGTTAAAATCTGTCGAGCAGCATTGCCGTTATCCTATCCACAGATATTTAAATAAACAAAAAATATCCACAGGCACACAGAAAAATAAATAAATAAATAGATGAATAAACCGACTCGAAAATATAACCTCCTTTGCTAAAGTAATTACAGTAATGAAAGGATCACAAACTACTTGTGATGGTAACAAGGCCCATACTTCGGAGCAGCATTGTAATAGTTTATTAGATTCAGTTGAAATAGCAGTCGATTACAACTCTATTAGAAAATTAGCCTTGATTATAAAATACAGTATTTCACATTAAGCGCACTGCTCTACTCAAATAACAGCAGCAACAGCAACAATAGACACTAAAACGGCCTCTTAAAATAAGGTAAGACTTATTTGTATATCTATCATTGCTAAAGATCACAAATTACAAAATAGTATTTGAAATCTCATTCCTCTGCAAATAAACTTGCTGTGAATTCTTAATCAAGAGTTCATTTTATTTAATGTTTTTCATGCCTGACTGTTTTGAACTGAAAATTCATAATAGTGCTCATATTGTTGTCCTCCTTTATTTTAAATGAGGATCCATTATCCAGTGTCCGAAGAGTGTATGCACTAACAAATATGCACTTCACGTTCTTGCAATGTGATGATGCCAAGCCATCATAAGATTCATCCATTAAGGAGCTCCTTTCAGAAGTATTTTGGAATCAGACTGAGGGCAGGGCCCGATCAAGCTGGAGGGACGCCAGGGGCCCACTCTGTTGGGAGGCCCCCTTCACAACTCCCATTGCATACACTACATACTATAGTCTAATTAATCTAGTAGCCAAAATACAATAAGACTAATATATTAGTGGGACAGTTTTATTCAGCAAATACTACAATGGGATTATTATTATTATTATTATTATTATTATTATTATTATTATTATTATTATTATTATTATTATTATTATTATTATTATTACTTGCTAAGCTAAAACCCTGGTTGGAAAGCAGGATGCTATGCCCAGAGGCTCTAACATGGAAAATAGCGCAGTAAGGGAAGGAAACAAGGAAAAATAGAATAGTAACAACATAAATATAAATATTTCTTATATAAACTGTAAAAACTTTAACAAAACAGGGGGAAGAGATATAGAATAGAATAGTGTGCCCGGGTGTACACTCAAGTAAGAGAACTCTAACCCAAGACAGTGAAAGACCAAGCTACAAAGGCTATGGCACTACCCAAGACTAGAGAACAGTGGTTTGATTTTGGAGTGTCCATCTCCTAGGAAAGCTGCTTACCACACCTAAAGAGTCTCTTCTACACTTACCAAGAGGATAGGAGCCAATGAACAATCGCAATGCAGTAAGGAAACCCTTGTGTGAAGAAGAATTTTTTGGCAGTCTCAGTGGTGACAGGTGTATGAGGACAAATGAGAATATGTAAAGAATAGGCCAGACTATTCGGTGTATGAGTAGGCAAAGGGAAAATGAGCCGTAACCGGAGAGAAGGATCCACTGTAGTACTGTCTGGCCAGTCAAAGGACTCCATAACTCTCTAGCGGTAGTATCACAATGGGTGGCTATAGTGCCCTGGCCCTTGTATTAATGTTCATGGCATAAACACAAAATGAAATAAGCATAAGTTGGCCTTATCATAATTTTTACATATATACAGTTACAATTATTTACATACAAATATTGATATAACTAACACATATAATTATAATAGCTCTTTTTTCTTATGAAGTTCTGTACATATAACTTCATAAGATAAAAGAGCCCGGATTACTTTCTCGACACTTTTCTGACGATTTCATTGAAGTCCTGTTCATGCAATATATCCGACTCGAGGCTCATTATAGTCAGATTTAAAAGACGTTTCTGTTTCAAGGATGTCCTTAATCTGTTTTCCATCAGTTTTAGCTTTGAGAAACAGTTTTCCCCACTGCAGTTTGACACCATCAAAACAAAGTATATTCCAAGAGCTATCTCTATGCTTGGGAAAATGTCCTGCACACGTTTGTCCAATATACGTCTATACAGGAGAAGCTCAGTGCTGATATCTGTTGGCTCCTCATCTTTGAATATATTAGCATATGTTACAAACTGTCACAGTTCCTCCTTCAATGTAATATGAAAGTCATATGTATATGCCCTGACGAGTTGTTCTGATGTGTCGTGAAGTTCATTTGTAGAAAGCTTTTGCAGATGTCTAAAATAACTAAATTGATGAATGTAAGTTTTCTAAATCTGAGAAAATGGCTATAGTCACTCCAATTCTGAAAAATGCACTGGACTACCAGGAAATAAGCTCATATAGACTTATTTCAAATCTATCCTTTGTCTCAAAAGTGCTTTAATATGTAATTCTTGAACAACTAGTCAACCTCTTATTCGTAATAGAAGTTTGCCTGATAACCAATCTGCTTACAGAAAACTATACTCTACGGAGACAGCCATCTGCTCTGTTGTAAATGATATGCTATAAATGATGGATGAAAATAAATGTTGTATTATACTATTGCTTGACCTCAGTGCTGCTTTTGATACAGTTTTGCATGAACTGCTACTAAATGATCTACGGTCCATCGGCGTTGAAGATCAAGCTTTCGAATATCTAAAAGACTACTTAGTTGGTAGAAATTACTGTGTACAAATTAGAAACTCTTATTCATCATATCAACCCTTAAACAGAGGGGTACCCAAGGGGAGTGTGCTTGGCCCAATCTTATTCTGCATCTATACTATTGGTCTATCAAAAATTCTACAAAGGTATGGCGTGGAGTTTAAACTCTTTGCAGATGACACACAATTTTACTTCTCCATAAATGATATACATGACACTACTGAAACTCTAAACCGAATCCTTGATAGTGTTAGAGAATGGATGACATTTAAACAACTAAAATTAAATGAGAACAAAACTGACTTCATTGTGCTGGGCAAGAGAAACAGCGTGAGAAACTTAGGTGATATTCAAATGAACATAAATAATGACTCGGTGCCGATATTGAGTAAAGTTCGAGATCTAGGTGTATTTCTTGACAGTAACCTATCTCTAAATGTCCAAATAATGTAATAAAAAGTGCTGGTTATCATGTAAGAAATATTGCGTTTATAAAAAAGTACCTGGACGAAAATTCTGTTTAGAAACTAGTGATAAACTGTGTTATTACCAGGATTGACTACTGCAACTCTATCTACTACAATTTACCAAAAGTCCAACTTAAGAAATTACAAAACATAATAAACAGAGGAGCAAGACTGTTAAAAGGTGTCCCATCTAGAAAAAGGATCACCACTATACTATTTGATTTACAATGGCTGCCGATTAAAGCGAGAATTGAATTTAAAGTATGTACAATAACCCACCAAGTTATCAGAATTGGTCGTCCAAAATACCTTAGAGAATTGCTACATATTGCGCAGCCAACAAATCGTGTCGACACGAGAATAGTTACAGATGGCTTCAAACTGTTGGAACCTAGATTTATGTCCACTTTGGGCTCCAGACCCTTTAAATATACGGCCACGAGATTATATAATAAGCTCCCACGAAACATTCGAATGATTGAAGACATTAAGGCTTTCAAGAGGAAACTGAAGACTTTCTTATTTCATGAGTCTTTTGACAGTGACGATTTAACAGTAAATGAACAAAATGTGACTTGAAAAGATAAATACTGTGAACGAACAAGGTAAAATGACAGTGTAGGTCCTGTAGAGAGTGGGGTTCCCCTGCTGTATGTGACCGGAAAGGCAGCCATCAAAGTAAAGTAAGTAAGGTATGCTTCCAGTTGTTGGTCGAGAAAAGAGATAAACATATCAATGACACCCAAGAAAGTTTGTATTCTGTGTTTTTCAGAACGGCTGAGTTATACTTCTTCTGCATGTTCATAACCCAATGGGTTAACCAGCATATTATGGCGCTTCTGCCGAGATTCTGTCTGCTTATAATATGCTGAGCCAGACTGAAATTGCTGTTCACCTTCTTTTGCATAAGTGTGTAAGGAGTCATGCTGTGATGCAACATTGTCTTTCAAGCTAGTTAGTAAAGCCACAGCAGTATTTAGATCAAGTCTGCGTGTTGTAGAGTTTTTTTAGCTGCATCTGTTCTTTGAAAAATATAATTTCAGATGGTGGTGTATATTCCTGTTTCAGGCTGATACATCTTTTAAAACAGTCATTTTGCTTCACAGCGTGCACAAATTTTTTCTTCAATATCAAGCAGGACCAATGTGTTGTTGTGACACATTTTAAGAGCCAATGATTAATCATTATTCTTTAAAGCCTCATCCAGAAGTTGATACTAGTGGGTTGAAATTGTGAAGAAGACAAAAAGCTTTTCAAGGAAGTCAAAGAAATGCACAACACCTGAGCACCATCCTACATCATTTTTACCAACCAAATTGAGTGAATGTGTTCTCCAAGGAATCCAGAATACAAGACTGTTCTTCTCTCTTACATTAGCTTGAAAACCATTGTATTTACTACTCATTTCTAATGCATTGTCGTAGCTTTGTCCATGGGAGAACGTTTCAAAGGTCTAGGTCACGCGTGTTCAAAGATTCAATCAAAACACTAAACATATCTTTAGCTTTATGCACTCTCTCTCTCTCTCTCTCTCTCTCTCTCTCTCTCTCTCTCTCTCTCTCTCTCTCTCTCTCTCTCTCTCTCTCTCATATTATGGGACTTTTATGTTATTTGATGTAGAGCATTAACATTTCCAGATTTTAATTTCATTCCAGCCTTCAAGTCCATGGTTAATATTTCTAGGTCTTGAAAAAAAATTTCAAGCTCTCGCAGCACACTAGAGGGTAGGAGGAGAAGGAGAGTTTCAGAAAGTGTGTCTTTTTATTCGATCACAACTTCAGCTTATATATCACTTCCTGCTTTATTAGCTTGACAATTGTTTAATTATGATTAATGATTGAGATGTGGAGAGATGTTTAATGTAATTACTATCTGTTACAAGTTAATACATATAATGTCTTCTTAGACTTGGAAACTTATAACATTATAGCCGGCTAAATGGCTAAAGGCCCATTCACACGACCCGTTTTCTTTACGACAGGCTGGGTGGTGGCTAACCACCGTCGAAGTGTTGTACATTCACACGAGGCGTTCTGTATCCGTTTACCTGCGCGCGGTTTTCATTGTTTACTCAGACTCTGTCATGTGAGGACTGAGTAAATTATGATAATTGTGACACTATAATATGTTGGTTGATAACTGTGTTGATAAATTAAGTTATGCAACTTCATTATACTTTATGCACCATGCCAGGAATATTAAAATTATGATAAAATCAACTGTTTTATTCAATGCCTCTCCAGTCATTTTCAATATCTTTTATTTATGTGAATTATTTCTATATATCCTGTTTGCCATGTCAAACATCTCCTCATACCTTTGAAAAAGTTCAATTAAACTCTCATAGATGGTGTCAACATCAAACTAACTAATTTCTATGACTCTATACTAGGAGGACAACTCGGGGTTGTAGGCCACAAAACGAACGGGTATGATACAGGTCCTCGTTCACACAAAACATCATTCAAACGTTGGTTGTGACGGATGGCTAACGGCTGTCGAACCGGCCAAGGCTTTTTGGAAAGAAAGCCGAGCCGACTCGGACGGCTGACGACTGAGGGCCACCGTCGGCCTGACGGGTCGTGTGAACAGTTGCATTTGAATACACGTAAGAAGGAAGCTAGACGGTCAGCCTGTCGGAAAGAAAACGGGTCATGTGAATCTGCCTTCATTCTTCGAACATTTCATCTGAACCCAAGGGAGCTGTAAAAGTGACCTATTATCATAATCGAGTCAATTTAGATATATCACACTCATAGATGCTATTATCTCGCATGAGACATATAGATGAAAGAGTTAGGTCGTATTCTAAATATGAAACATCTTAGTGCTGTAATACAAAGAATACCATGGCATCTAATTTAGCAGACACAAATCATTAAAATCAGAAACAACTTACAACCATAGTGACACAAACATTTGTAACATTCGTATGTACGAGGATCATGTTATTGTCAAGCTTAATTTGAATAGGATGGTTAATATAAGTGCCCGATTACAATACCAACGTTACTAAATTAAAATGTATTGTTTTTAGTGGTGGGAGGACCCCCATTGGCGGATGGCCAAGGCCTAGACCCTCAGCCCCTCCCCTTAATCCAGCCCTGACTGAGGGTATTCTCAAGCTCTTGAAGCCAGTGGCAGATGCCATCACTCCCATAAAAGGAAACAATAAGAAGTTTTCTCTGGTAACAAAAGTGGTCAGTGATTTGAAGCTGTCCTTCGGAGAGAATCTCTCCTCATCCCCAATCCTCAAGAGTGAAGAACATGCCTTCAAGAAAATAATTCCTGAAAGGAAGAAATTCCTGGGGAAAAGTATTCACCTTGCAGCCAACTTAGTGGATCCTAGTTACTGTGAACGTCACCTTTCAGGTGAAGAAGCGGTAAGTAGTTTTACATTTTATTTTGCAAAGATATGTTCTTATTGCCTTCAAAATCTATCCTTGCCCTTATGCCACGGTATATGGCACCAAGTCTTACTTTACCTGAATTCACCTGACCTAAATTACTAACAGAATCTCTTTACGACTATAAAAATTGTTCTTATTGTTTTTCAGGCCATTTAAGAAATGGCTACACAACTGGTAAATGCGGATAAGGCACAAATAATAGCTGAGCTCGCAGATTGCAATTGCAAAAGAAACTTATTTTCAAATCCATTTTTTTTTTGTAGTGCTGTCCATAAGACATCACCATCCATTTGCTGGAATGGGATCTGTTGCATAACTCAGGTGACCCATGTTGTTTCAAATATCCAGCAATTACTCCTATCTAGTTCATCTGTTGAACGATCCTTTAGTAGACATGCACTAGTATATTCTGCAAGAAGGGATCGTTTGTCTAACAACAGAGCTACCAAGGTATTGTTTATTGGGCAAAACTTCGCACTGGGTGATGTGAACAATGCCCATGAATATCCTCACCATGAAGCTTATGCCAATAATCCACCACCACCACAGCCACCAACCAGCAGGGATTCTACTGCATCAAGCAACATTCCCACTTTCCAGCTTGGCGACTGATTTGAGTTGTCCAACGACTTGGAACATTGTGAAATGGAAGACTCTGAGGGCTTCATTGAGGATTCAATCATCCACCTGATTTCCTCAATTGATATACAGGAGCCTGAGGAGGAGAGGGGGGAGCTGCAGGACTTGAAGTGATGGAGTCTGAGCCTCTTCATGCAAATTGTGCATACACTATATTAGAAATAAAAAAAAAAATACTATATATCCTATTTTATGCGTATGTATAAACAGTTTAACCATTGATGATAAGAAAAAATTGTAGTGTTTAACCCCTGACGATTGTGTTAGGATTAGAGTAGATTTTAGAAGGTAGCAATATTGGTCCATATATAGCATCTACACATGTTGCAGGATCTGACAAAAAAAAAAAGGGGGGGGGGGTCATGTACTTTTGCTTATTTCTATCCAGTGTCTGTGCCTCCGTGGATAAGATATATATATATATATATATATATATATATATATATATATATATATATATATATATATATATATATATATATATATATATACATATATATATATATATATATATATATATATATATATATATATATATATATATATATATATATATATATATATATATATATATATATATATATATATATATGGACAGTATATATACAGAGAGAGAGAGAGAGAGAGAGAGAGAGAGAGAGAGAGAGAGAGAGAGAGAGAGAGAGAGAGAGCCATCAATCTCATAATTAGTGATCAAACGGCCAGCGTCGCATTCACGGAAATTCCAGAATCTTCCATACCTTGAACCGACATCATGTTACGGACATGCATCACTCGCCGTAAAAACGATTTTCCCTGGCTGTGAGCCGATATATCTATCTATTTATAGGCCTTTCATCTTTTCCACCTCACCAGTTAGCTAGTAATGGCGTATTAATATTTTTCTCTGAGATTAGTAAGGGATATTCGTGCGCGACGGGTCATAAAATTGAGGTTCCGGTCTACAGTATAACTATGATGGATTCCATATTTGAGCTACTTTTAGTTCTTTTCCTATCACTCACCACACTCTAACGTCTCTCGTCGCCATTATCACAACCGGTGTAGAGCTGGTTCAGTCTTGGTCACATGTGGAAGGATAATGTCAGAATCTCTCTCTCTCTCTCTCTCTCTCTCTCTCTCTCTCTCTCTCTCTCTCTCTCGAGTTGCGTCGATTCAAAATCAACCGCATAGTCGCGACCCTCCGGCGACTTGAAATTTCATTAAGACTGAATTAATCCCTGATTCAACGAGGGTATTAATTGGAAAAGGCAATCTCTTTTCACAAATAGCCTTCAGTCATAACAAAATAAGACTACGTGTTTCAAATATTTGATCTGATTTTACCCTTATGGTCATCCTGCTCTTAATATCAGTACTACTCAAACGTGTTGACATATTGCCATATGTTTGATATGGATGTCTAAATTCCCTTATAACTATGACCCATACGTAGCATAGTATTCGACTATTGCTTGCATGGGCAGTCGCATGTTTTAGCTGAACTGGGGTCGTGTATGGTCTTTAATGGTTTAAACTGAATACCTTGCTGTAAAGAATTATAAAATACACTAATTATGATATGTTACAGTATTTTATTTGTATGGCTATTAGTGTATTACTATATCAAATTATTTCACTGCCGTCTGTGTACTTGATAATGTTGTTTTTTATTCTTTTGGATTGATTTATTAGGAAAATCTAAACACCAACACTACTTTTTATTTCTCTCTAATAAATACATAAGGAGTGCTGTTCAAGTACTTAACTGCATTTGTAACGTGGTGATGAGTAATGTGAAAATAGGCCTTTACAGCTGCTCTATTTGGCAATTTACTTATGGCTATCAATACATATCACTGTCACAAATAGGTTAATCATCTTTCTCGTCAATGTATTTGTATACATGAGTTGTGGTTTCTTTACATGTTTTTGTCTTCTAATACACAGGAGTCGTATGTTCTGCAAACATTTCGAAGTTTCATATATAAAAATCTTTCAAAAGTATCTCCAGTACCACTGTAGCACATTACATTTTTTAATGAATTATAAACTTCATTCTGGAAAAGGGCAACATTTTTGCATTTGCAATATAAATATATATATATATATATATATATATATATATATATATATATATATATATATATATATATATATATACTGTATATATGTATATATATATATATATATATATATATATATATATATATATATATATATATTCATATATAGAATATATATACATACATATATATATACATATATATATATATATATATATATATATATATATATATATATATATAGAATATATATACATATATATGTATATATATATATATATATATATATATATATATATATATATATGTACATATATATGTATATATATATATATATATATATATATATATATATATATATATATATATATATATATATATATATACACATATACATATACACATACACATATATTTATATATATATATGTATATATATGTATTTATTTATATATATGTATATATATATATAAATATAAATATATATATATATATATATATATAAATATATATATATATATATATATATATATATATATATATATATATATAATAGGATCATAACACATTTATTTATAATACATGATTTCTACAATCATATTCATCTCTCTCTCTCTCTCTCTCTCTCTCTCTCTCTCTCTCTCTCTCTCTCTCTCTCTCTCTCTTGTGTGGGTGTGCGTATGTGAGTGTGGTGTTTTGATTTTATCAGGCATTCTTAACATTACAATTGGTTTAATGTGCACTGGCATATAACTTTAGATGAATTGATACAAAATACTGATATGACTAGCCTACTGTTTTCACTTTTTACACATATATTAGGAGAAGGTGTGAAATCCAGTGCATCACAACCTAACCAAATAATTGTGATTGTTGACTATGTGAAAATGCAGAATTGTCCAGCATTAATTCCCAGGTATTTTGTTCAAATTTAGATATCGATTTGGTGTAGTTTCTTTGAACCTTGGTAAAATCAATATAAATGTTTTATCGCTTGTATGGAGAAAAGCTTTCGATCTAAAAGAGTTTTATATACATCAGAATAGTATTTAGATACGGTAATCTTTGTCGGCTTGACTAACATACTGTAATCTATAATCGTAAGTATATCACGTTAATCTCACTTGTTTTCCATCAAATAACTATACAGATTGAAAAGAAAGGAATAGCAAATAAGCTAGCAGAGAGAGAGAGAGAGAGAGAGAGAGAGAGAGAGAGAGAGAGAGAGAGAGAGAGAGAGAGAGAGAGAGAGAGAGAGTTACAAGGATTTTGGACGCCTCAGAGAGTTTTCAGTCCATCCGGAGAGATTCCATTTGCTCTGGGGTAGCGCAATTTTTTTTGAACGTATAGAAAGTTTTATGATCTTAGCTAACTTGTTCTTAAACTCATTGACTGTGTTACTGTTTAACTACGATTTTAAGCATATGAAGGTTTTGAGAGTATAGCGAGTGACCTTATATGAAATGACAATTTTTTTGCGAACAAAACTAATCCATAGCCCTGTCATACCCTTTTATTATTATCGCTGCATATGGAAGAGGACGGGGGGGGGGGGGGGGGGGGGGCAGTTGATCTTTTCGGCGGCGGGGTCAATAATTCATATACCAACAAATATATTCAAATGAAATTTTCAGGAATTGTATATAAATACATACATATATATATATATATATATATATATATATATATATATATATATATATATATATATATATATATATATATATACATATATATACATATACATATATATATATATATATATATATATATATATATATATATATATATTTATATATATATATATATATATATATATATATATATATATATATATATATATATATATATATATATATATATAGTTATATAAGCTTTGTTTCTGCTCATTATTATTTTCATACCTGCTATAAGCATGCCCTGGCTGTCACTTTTGTTCGTAAGTGACGCTTTTTAGCTAAAGAATCAGTGAGGAGGAGCAAACTACTCCTAGAGTTTTACATACATCAAAATGAATTTCACAGGGTTTGATGTGTGTTATGTGAACTACATTCATACCAATTTATTATTGATAATCGCCATAAAAAAAGTCACAGTAGCCATGTATCGATATCCACGGGATGCAGATTTTCACATATCTAAAAGAAATTTTCAAGGATTGGTGGGATGGATATTTACTTTGTCCATACATTTTGCCATTTTGATATCTACCATAGAAAAACCACAGCAAACGTTTATTTCGTTATGGGTTGAATGGTTATTTTTGACGGTGGAGTAAATTGTTCCTAAAATAACACATATATCCATATGAAAATTTCAGTGATCGATGCCAAATCTTATATTGATATCTGTAATTGAAAAAACACTGCTATCATATAGCATTATTAAATATGGTGTTAAACGCAGCAACATTACAGTGAACTTTGTGGTAGTGAGCGACATCAACGAGGTATAATGCCGATCTCATAAACAATATCCGCCCTGAGTTGCACCTGCTAGCTATTCAATGGATTCTAATATCGCAATTCCTTCTGACCTTAACTAAAGTATTTTCTTAATGAAAAAATGGGAAGAAAACTTTAGTTTCTAAGTACGTCTTACCCTCCACATAGTATTATCAACTCTTTAAAGTTAAATCAGTAATGAAAGGAGAATCTTTGCACTTTCTAACCATTTGGCAAAATATGACAATAGTTGGATACAACTGATATTTTTAAATCAAGGAATAATTGGAAAAAGGATATTTTCCAAAAAGATTTTCCTAGCTGCCCGAAATTTATATTGGAATGAACTATGGTTACGCATAAGCTTGGTTTCATACATACCTATTGACACTTCTATGAATGTTTACAGAAATTGTATTAAACAATTTGTGACGCTCATCAAATTAATTTCTGAAACCTATAAAGGATATTATATTTATCTTATTAGAAACATACAATAACTATCATATGCATTCAATTATTTCAATATGACCCACTGTCGTCGAAATATTGTTGGGTGTAATTTCCCCACTTAGGTCAAAAGATGCAATAACTAAATATATATCTACATGGAAAATAGTCTCCGTAATAGAAATGTGAATATATGTCAATTTTTCAACACCCTCTTCCCTCATCTCCTCAATGGATTATAATCAGAATTAGGATTAGGTGGGTGTGAAAGGTCTTTGGTAAGTATGAGAGAGAGAGAGAGAGAGAGAGAGAGAGAGAGAGAGAGAGAGCGAGAGAGAGAGCGAGAGAGAGAGAGCACAGTTGACCAAAGCATTAAACTATGAAGTTATTGAAATTTTTCCTGATCTCCTGTCACGTTTCTGACTTATGTAAAATTTCTGTAATATTCGTATTATTATATCTGATATATGTTTGGTGACAATAATCTAGGTACACATGGGCATGGTCAGGACATATAATTAGAATGACAGATAACAGATGGATATTAAGA
>NC_090748.1:60110749-60113984 GCF_036898095.1 Palaemon carinicauda | reverse complement strand
TCAGCAGTTTATTGATTACATCCAGGGTGGCCTTAGCAGTATGGATTAAAACCTTCATTATAAGTAATATTTTTATTTTCTAGCCTATTTTCGAATACTTTTATATTACCCAATTTTCAGGCTAAGACTCTGTCTTCTATTGACATCAGATTGTCTCTAAAGTTTTGAAAGAAATAAAGTACATTCGAGACCACGCCCAGTATCTTAATATACTGCCCAGTGAAAGAGAGAGGTTCTTTACTCGTATTCATAATAATTGTTTCAAACCCCTAGGAATCTTTCCTTTGAATCTTAAGGTCCTGGATATATTCCAGGAAAAATATTTGCCCCATGTACACCTATTTAGAGTATTCCTAAAATAGAATTAGAGGTTAGAGTTCTCGTACTTAAGGGTACACTGCAGCATATTATTCTATCTTATTTCTCTCCATATTTTTTTTTTTTAAATGAAAGGCTCGTGCATGCCTGGAGATTTATCAAGAGGTTGTTTTTTCCCTATCTGTTTTTTCATCTTCAAAACCATCCTCATTTTCATCCTTGCAGGTGAAGTAGCTATCCTGGAGGTTATCTAGCCTTTCATGGTATATTGGCTCCGCTAGGTTGACCAATTTTTCAGATTTTTTACCTCTTTACTTTAAATTTATGGCTTTTATCAATCACTTTATATGTATTTCTGATGATATTGTTTTTAATATCAATATTAATTTAGTTTTTATGTATGATGAATCTTTTTTTTATTACCACTAATTTCACATTGAGTGAAAATGGACCATTGCATCCAAGATTTTGTAAGTATCGTCTACTGTATTGCAATATTCGTAGTCTGCATGCAAATATTCAAGACCTTACACTTACATCCACACAGTAGGATATTCTTTTGTGTTCAGAAGCTTTGATTTCTCAAATGAAAAACTCATCTGAGCTCCTTATAGCTGGTTTTAACAAGCTAATAGTTTTGAAACGGGCTGTCATTTATAGGACCAGGGGACGGCAGTGTTTATTATGACTGAGTGTCCTATTTCTAATAAGTCCTGCTATGCATATAGATATCATACGATAAGGTAATAAAAGTTTTTAGCAGACATAACAACTATCTGTGCTCGATCTACAGGTGTACAGACATGGATGATTTCACAATTATGGCTAAGATATAAGATGATGATAGAAAGGCCTCTTGTGTTTCTTCTACTGATGGCCAGGGCCCAAGATCTTTGAAGTCTGCCTTTGAATAATGCTGTGTGCAAAATATGATTCGAGCTGATCACAGGTCTGGTAAATCCTTGGACCTCGTATGCACGGAATCCCATGGTGGCATAACAAGTAAGATAGATTTCCCATTGGGACATTCGATCATGCCTTGATTTCATTAGTAGTGAAGACTGAGCAGCCTGTCCCTAATGTAAGATTTATATGAAAGCTTAAGCTGACTGAAATGGAATTTTAGGTGATTTTTTGTGCTTATTCTGGTCACAATTATATAGTAGTATTGATTCTGTTGTTTCTTTGAATAAGAAACGTGTCAACATAATTGATAGGTGTATCCCTTCTTGTGTGCTAAGTTACCAAGTAAAAGACAAACCAGGATTTAATGATGAGTGTAGACGTATTTATTTGGAGAAGCATGATGCCTGTCACTCTTTGAAGGGTAACAGATCAGATATGACTTAGAATAACTATACTAAAAGTACAACATAGGAACATACGAGGTGGGCTAAACTTAAATTCACTCTCTTTGGTCTAGACATAACAGTTCTTCCTATATTTAAACCAGATGGCTAGGTCTCTCACTGTCCAAAGGAAAAGGCAACCCCTTTGGCTGATGTATCGGACAGAAATAAGAGTATCGAGAAACTTAATCTTCCCCCATTTGTTTTCCTGAGGCTAAACTAACTAGCTTAGCTTTTTGATATCGTAAAATAAAGTTTTCTTGATGGACCTTGATGCTTAAGTAAGTGTAGACCCAAATGATATTTTGCCTTTGATTGTTTATAAAGACTGCAGATTTCCTGGCTCCTAATTTACATGTTATTTTCCGGAAGTTAGAAAAAAGTTCTTTTAGAACTTGTTGAGGAATTGGTAATCTTACTCTATTATGTAAATGTATTTCTTGTAGCTCAAGTTTACCTGATTACCATGCAATTTCACTAACTCCCATATTGTCTAAAGTTGTTTGCAAAACGTTTTAATAGTTTGTCTGAAGTAAATCATCTGTTCCCTAGTTTACATTTTGGCTCTCATAAAGGCCTCAGAGCATGTGATACCCTTATTACAATCGACAATGTTGTACATAAATCTCTCGATTGTGTTCAGTAAGTTCGTATCACTGGCCTTGATTCTAGTGCAGCCTTTGACGGTATTAATCACGAGGCCCTTGTTTTAATACTGAAATAGTTGGAAGTGGGCCGGTCTTTTCTTAGCATCATTGTTGAATTTTTGAGTAATAGATCGCAAAGAGTCGTCATTGATAGGCATCATAGTGAGTATAGGGTAGTGTTCTTGGCCTATTACTTTTCACACTATATACATATGGCGTCAGGTTTGGCCTTGAAACAAGCTTGTTGCATATGCAGATGGTGCTACACTCTTTGCTTCAATTCCATATCCTGAATGAAGATCAGGGATGCTGAATCATTTGATAGAGTTCTGGTTAAAATTAGTGTAAGGTGCAAATTATGGAGTATGAATTTGAATCCTAACAAAACTCAATGTATGATTGTAAGTTGGCCGAAGATATTTGGATCTCAGCATTGATAATGTTTTTTCAATCCTGCATGACTCTTTTAAAATTTTATATGTAATTCTTGACAGCAAATGCACTTACAAGAAACAAATTAGGTCTGCCTTTTTTATAAATTGCACAAAAATTGCTTTGTTTCCAGAAGTGATTTCATGTTATCTACAACAACTTTCAAGCATAGTCCCTTAGCTTGTAGAATAAAACTAACTTTGTCAACTCTTTTTTGTATATTTTCCCAAAACAATCGTATAAAGAAGCTTATATCCTGCGTGAATGTGCTGCAAGTTGAACTTCCCCGCCCCATCTTGTGTATCCTTACTGTGATCAACATCCTTACAAAGTTCCAAAATTTTAACAATTATTAAATAGTTTAGTTTTAGCGATCGCAAAGCATCATTCCTTGCTAACCAAAGGATCTCTGACAAGGCTTGTTTCCAGAATTGATTTCATGTTATCTACAACAACTTTGAAGCATAATCTCTCAGCTTGTAGAATAAA
>NC_090748.1:60073249-60098249 GCF_036898095.1 Palaemon carinicauda | reverse complement strand
TCAGCACCAAAGAATATCCTACTGTCTGGAAGAAACTAAAAGGTCTTGCATATTTGCATGCAGCCTACAAATATTGCAATACAGTAGACGACACTGACGAAGTCTATGGCGTACTGGTTTCAGATTTTTCTCAATGTCTGCAAACTGGATAAGAATTAATGACAATAAAAAAGATTCATGCCACTTGAAAATTACTTAATAATGATAACAAAAACAATATGTAAAGAAATATATATATAAAGTAATTGATAAAACTCCTACACTAAGGACGAATAGTCGAAAAAAACTGGTCAACATGGCAGAGGCGATACACCATACAAGGTTAAAACGGATTTTGAGCGAAGCGAAAAATCTATTTTTGGGTGAGATAGCCATGGCGTCCTGATGGAAGGTTCCTGTTTGGTAGCTTCCTTGGGTATAAGACTACTAAGATATTCCCAGAGAATTTAACCACAGGTTATCACAGAATTCTAACTTCTGGAGCGAGTATCTCAAAGGTTTCCCTTTAAGACATCGTAATACAACAGGGGACACGCATGTCTGGTCGTGCCACATAGCTATCTCCACCCCGAACAGAGTTAACGCTTCGGTGTGTAAGGGCTGAGAATAGCTGGGAGCCGTTCCACAGCTAATCTCACTCGTGGCTACTACTGATACTCGAGACGTAAACAAACGGACGCCATTGCTCTAATGACGTCACGCGCGTCTTTATCCTGGCGCCAGTTGCTGCCCATCACCATGATACAATTGTGTAGGGTGGGAACAAACTGAACGAAGTAGTAGGGAGGGTCCATCAGGACGCCATGGCTATCTCACCCAAAAATAGATTTTTCGCTTCGCTCAAAATCCGTTTTTTGGGCTCAAGCCATGGCGTCCTGATGGAAGAGTACCAGAGAATCAATGTATCGTGGTAGATTTTCCCCCAGAGTTAAGTGCCTAGGCATTGACAAAACAGCAAAGTAATCTTAGGTAAGAACCATAGGAACGAAGTATCCTGCCCCCCATTGGTAGGAAGTTCCCATGGGCTATGCCGACGTCAAAGTGGTATTGAAGGGCTATTCATCTTGACAGAAGAGCTTTTAAGAGCTTAGAGATGAAGCAGAATGTTTGATATTTGTATAGGAACATTCTGAAGTAGGCCAGTGGTGGTTGGGCACTGTGTGTAGAGTTCATCTCCTGATTATCAGAAGTAAGTATTCGTGTAGGAACCTTACTGAGACAAGGTGAATATAATTTAGGAATAGACATCTTAAATTCTTCATGACCATAAGAAAGGAGGAATAAATAAAACTATGACAGTATGTATTTCATAGTAAGTAGGAGCTGAAAGAGACGCATAAGTAATAAAATAGAAATTTTATTTCACAATGCAGAAATTAAATAATTTACAGCAAAAGTAAAGTTCATTTACAGTAATAATAATGTACATAGAAATAAAGGCTTGCTCTTGAATCTGAAAGGGAATTTCAGGATTAGTAGGTACTCGTTCTCGAGGAACGCAAGTCTTTAAATAACACATCATGCTCAAGGCATGCGGCACTTGTGTGACACTATGACATTTCACCTGGGATAAGAACAGTTATAAAAGCACTAAGTGTTTTTAGACATCACTATGAATCACTCGAGGGTCAACATAGGCACCCGAAGAGTTAGAGTCCCAAGTAACTCACTGTTCTACGCAGAGTTAGGTGCAGGTTTCATAACACTACCTGCGGCTACCACAAAATGTTTGATTTCGTGCACTTGTTTCGCATAATGTTTAAAGAAAACTCGCGAGGACTTCCAGCCCGTAAAGTTCTTAAGGCTCTCGAAGTCCATGCTCTGAAAGAAGTTCAGAGAAGATGCCACTTTCCTAGGATCATGACCAGCGGGTGTACTGTTCGGATCCGCTCTGCGAATGAAGTAGGTGATTTTCGCTCTTAATTGTTTCAGTGACAGGTCGCTGCCCGATGTTTCTCCTTTGAAGAGTTGGCCTCCACCAAAGTTTGAAGTTCTGCGAAGATAGACCTTGAGACTCTCTACTGGACATAGAGAGACATCCTCCTTCAGGGGGCATATTCTCCAAGGGCCCCATCTTTTGGTGGGTAATTCATTTTTGGCGAGAAACGTCGGATCGGGGGAGAGGGTCACTTCTCCTGAATCAGCAAACAGGATGTGTCCCTCTTCTCTTGATAATGCCACTATTTCGCTGACTCGAGCTCCCGAGGCGAGAGCAAATAAAAATATAACTTTCTGAGTCAGATCCTTGAGGGGGCATGAATCATTGTCCAAGTTGGAGGCGAAATGGAGCACCTTGTCTAGTGACCAGGAGATCGGTTTCGGAGGGGGTGCTGGGCGTAGGCGAGCACATGCTTTCGGCAGTTTGTTAAAGATGTCGTTGGACAGATCAATTTGGAAAGCATATAGAATTGGTCTAGTCAAAGCCGATTTGCAGGTTGAAATCGTATTGGCTGCTAATCCTTGTCCATGAAGGTGAATGAAGAAGGACATACAGAAATCAATGGTGATTTCTTTAGGATTTTTTGCTTTAACAAAGGAGACCCATTTCCTCCAGGATGATTCGTATTGCCGTCTCGTGGATTCGGTCTTGTATTCCTCTAGGAAGTCTAGACTTTTCTTCGAGATCCCAAACCTCTTCTTTGCGGCAAGGGAGAGAAAATCATGAGATGAAGGTCCTTGATTTTCGATGATGAAGCGAAGACAGTCGACTTCTGTACTTGTTGAGAGAGAACTGGGCCCGGGAGAGGGATCAGCTTGGGCTGCAGCTCCAGGACCAGGGGGTACCAGTTGCTCCGGGGCCACTTGGGAGCCACTAGGGCCGCTGTCCCTTTGAAGGTTCTCAGTTTGGAGAGGACTTTCAACAGAAGGTTGGTGGGAGGGAACAGGTATATCTTCGACCATCTGTTCCAGTCCAGTGACATGGCGTCCACCGCTTCTGCTTTGGGGTCCTCGTACGGGGCTACGTACAGAGGAAGTTGATTGTTGTCGCTCGTTGCAAAGAGATCTATCTGAAGTTCTGGGACTTGATGAGAGATGAAGGAGAATGATCTTGCGTCTAGAGACCATTCCGACTCTATCGGGTTTGTCCGAGATAGAGCATCCGCTGTCACGTTGCGGAATCCTTGTAGGTGAACTGCAGACAGGTGCCACTTCTTCTTCTCCGCCAGACGGAAGATTGGGAGAAGCACCTGATTTATCTGGGGCGATCTTGAGCCCTGGCGATTGAGACAACGAACTACCACCGAGTTGTCTAGGGTTAGACGGATGTGGATCGAGGGCGGCGGGGATAGCTTCTTCAGAGTAAGAAGGACCGCCATGGCCTCCAAGATGTTTATGTGGAACGTCTTGAATAGTGGAGACCAGGTCCCTTGAGCTTGTTTCAGGTGGGAGTGACCTCCCCAGCCCTCCAGTGAGGCATCCGTGTGGATGTTGAGTGATGGAGGAGGGTGTTGGAGAGGAATGGACCTTTTTAGGGCCATTGCTTCCGACCACGGCTTTAGGAGGCGTCGAAGTCTGTTTGGAAGCCGTCTCTTGAGGTCTCTTCGAGCGATGGATGCCGATCGTCTCCAGACTCCCGCGGCATCCTTTAGCTGTGCACGAAGCACTGGGTTTGTCACTGAGGCGAATTGTAGAGAGCCTAGAACTCGTTCCTGCTGTCGTCTTGAAATGCGTTTGGATTTCAGTAGTCGCTTGACAGACCCTGCTATTTCCTTCCTTTTCTTCTGGGGGATGGAAAGGCGGTGTGACTGAAGATTCCAGTGGATTCCCAGCCACTGAAACTTCTGAGCCGGAGAGAGGCGAGATTTCTTCTCGTTGATCTTGAATCCCAGGTGTTCTAGGTACTGGGTAACTTCGTCGCAAGACTTTGTACACTCTTCGGGCGATGGAGCCCAGACTAGCCAGTCGTCGAGGTAGGCCATCACCTGGACGTTTCTTAGGCGGAGCTGTTGTACTATGGCATCCGCCAGCTTTGTGAAGATCCGAGGGGCCACATTGAGGCCGAATGGCATGGCCCGGAAGGCGTAGCTTTTCCTTTGGAGTCGAAATCCTAGGTAGGAGGAAGCGTGATGGTTCATTGGAATGTGCCAATAGGCATCCGCCAGGTCTATAGAGACCGTGTAGGAACCTTGAGGCAGAAGGGTCCTTATTTGTTGAAGCGTCAGCATCTTGAATTTGTTGTTCTCTATGAACTTGTTGAGGGGGGATAAGTCCAGAATGACTCTGAGCTTGTCTGAGTCCTTCTTGGGAACGCAAAACAGTCTCCCTTGGAACCTGGTGGACTTTACCTTCCTTATCACCTTCTTGTTCAAGAGGTCTAGAACATATTCTTCCAGAATGGGGGTTGATTGTTGAAAGAACCGCTGGAAGATTGGGGGTGGTTGCACCCAACTCCAGCCTAGACCGTTCTTGATGATGCTGTGTGCCCAAGGATCGAAGGTCCAACGATCCTGGAATTGGCGGAGTCTTCCTCCCACCGGAAGCACTTCATTGCTTCTGGTGTCCCGAGGACTTGTTGCCTCGGCCGCTAGCTCCCTTTCCTCCTCTACCTCTGGAGGGACGACGAGAGGCGTCTCTGCTTGCACCCCTGGACGAGCCTCTACCTCTGGCATGAAAGGTAGTGGATGGCTGCTCAAAGGCAGGGGTGAAGACCGGTGACTGTGACAACACCGGTTGGGGGACCAATTGAAAGGTCTGTTGTGGTTGGGCAACCACTTGGGAGGTAGCGGGTCCCGGAAACTGACGTCGTTGTTGACGTTGCTGGGGTTTCGGCTTCTGAGGTTTCCTCTTAGGCTGAGGTCCATCGTCCTGAGAGGTTTTCCTTTTTCTGGACATGCCCCACTTGTGGAGAAGGTTCCTATTCTCCGTGGCGGCTCTGTCAGTTATTTCCTTGACAAGGTCAGAAGGAAACAGGTGCTTTCCCCAGATGTTGGAGGAAATCAGCCTCCGGGGTTCGTGTTTCACGGTGGCACCGACAAACACGAATTCACGACAGGCTCTACGAGCCTTTATGAAATGGTACAAGTCCTTCATTACCGTGAGTAAGTGGGATTTGGCCAGTACCATGTAGTGATCAGGTACTGCTGTGTCACAGGCCATAACTTCAAGTTGGACTTGATGAGAAAGCGATGCCGCAAGCCTCTCCTTCGTGTCTTGTTCCCGGCGAAGGAGGTGATCATTGAGCTTAGGGAGGTCTTCATTAAACTGACGTCCGGCGACGTCAGGATCGAGCCTACCCACGACGAAAGTATGTTGGACATCTTTCCATTGTCTAGTGTCAGGGGGTGTCACGATGGAGAAGGGTCTGCACTCCTCCAGTGCAGGGCAGGGTTTTCCTTCTTCCGCCGCTTTAAGGCATGCAGCTAAGGCCTTTTCCAAAAATGGAAGAATCGCAGTGTCAGGTGCGACATATGTAGGATGCTTCTTGCTCAAGGCAGGAAGCTTAGAGCAGGTAAAGCCCCTGCTCTTAAATGCGGAGGCTAGCATAGCCTGGGCCTTTGCGAGATCGAACACTATCTCTTCTTTAGGTTCGGTCTCCTCCTTCGAGGCAGGTTCGGAACGAAGTCGGACGTAACAGTCCGGGTAGGCCTCGAAGCTTGGGAAGAACTCCACATCTTCCAACGGGACCGTGCCGATCTTGTCGCTAACAAAGATCCTGCCGGTCGCAATAACCATATGCTCTGCATACCTCCACGGGTTGGCATGAGAGCAAGCTGGGAGATCCTTGACCGAGATCTTCTTCGTGTCTCTGGATCCAATCATAGACCTGATGGACTCCTGGTTCTCCTTCAGTCTGTCGTCCATGACAGCTCTAATCAGTCGGATCAGTTCTTGGGTAGAAGAGGAAGGATCCGGGGTCGAGGAGGTAGACGGAAGGGACATTTCCGTCGGTGTAGGAGTAGGCGGAGGGATGGACGAGGGAGTAGCTCCAATCTCCGACTCGGTGTATTCCACCTTGTCTTCGTCCTCTTCGGCTCCTTGAGCCATAAGCGTCTTCTCCGTGTCTTCCGAGACGTCAGAGATCTGTTCATCATCCTCGGAATCCAAACGACACTCGTGCATGGACTGAGCCATGACCACATCAGGTTCCACCGTAATTTGGACAGTGGGGATTGCTTCCTTTGGAACCACTGAGTCAGGGGAGGCCTTAGGGAACAACAGGGACCTCAGTTCTTCGGTGGCCAGGTACGGTCCAGTAGCATTTCTCTGAAAACCACGCACCCACTTGCGCAGTTTTTCACGAGCAATGTCTCTAACCTCCGCTGAGGGAGGGTTATGGAAGGCCTCAACTAGGTAGGCCTGGCAGACCGTACATTCCAGTGGATTCCAGAACTTCCAATCCCCTTTCTTGTCTGAGCAAGGGGCGTGAGTCCTGCACGCCCTATGTCCGTAAAACTGCGAGCGTTTCACAGCACAGTAGGCGAAATCGCACTTCATCTGCTCCTCCTGTGGAAGAAAGAGAAAATGAGTATGGGGGAGTCATAGGAATGGCTCTTAAATTAAGTTAATATTAATCATTAATTTTAACTTAAGGAAGGTGTGATGCATAGAGAATGAAACAGTAAAGGAGAACACGCTCCATGCATCTCGCCCGGCTGGTTACCATAGGCTTGGTCCTGGGATAATCCAAATGACCGAGATCATTGGATATAGTTTCCTAGGATTCCCATTATATTGGAACTCCATGGAAAGCCAAGGACAAGGTTGGGATCGAATTCATTCGGTTCCCAGATAAGAGCCAGAAGGCCTCATTAAGGGTAACTGCTTCTGGCAACCAGCCGCGCTAAGATGCACATAGCATGCTGGAAATAGAAGAATGCAAAGAGACAGCATGATCACTAATAGAGCAGTACTAGGTACTGATCTTAGAAGCAAAGCAGCTTATCTATTTGCAAGGTAGGGCTATCTTAGTCTTATGATAGCTACAGAGAGGGGGTGCAAGTATTCTTGACACCTCCGGGGCATCCGGCAAGCCGCCGGCACGCCGGAGCTCGCTCCAGCATAGATTCTGGCACTAGAACAGACAATTTTCAAAGTCAGTTAGATACCAGGATGGCGGCCGCCGGCACAACGGCGGCACGCCGGCAGGGAGCGGCGGCTCCGGCAGCCGGAGGATGCCGGATTGGTGACTGGGGTAAGGATGGTACAGGTAGTATCGGGTTGACGGCAGTATATGCCGGCACTCCGGAGATCGACCGGCAAGCGGACGAATAGATAGGAGTAGGAGAGCTGCCGGTAGTAGCCGGCGGCAGCCGGCAGTCCCTCGGTACACGGGGGGCTGGCGGCAAGGGTAGGGAAGTCACCAAGAGGGAGGCAGGTATTGCCGGCAGTAGAGGCGGCAAGAGACCGGCACCCGGATAGATAGAGAGACAGGGGGAGGGGGGAAAGGATGCAGGAAGTACCGTCAGGGTTCCAGACATCCCTCCCCCTCCCTGAGGGGGTGTACCCATGATAGAGACAGGCTCTAGCATCCATAAGCAGGGGTCACTAGGGACCGGGAGCAGGTAGCCCAAGGGAGGACTAGGGAACACCCAAGAGGGGGGGGGGGGAGACTCCCCTATGCAGAGCTACACTAGTAACTAACCTTATAGGACACTATGAAGGTATATGTACCAGAGCGGACAGCACAGGGAAGCTCGGGTAGCCCTACTCATCCACCCTAAGGAGGATTTGTAGGACAGGGGACAGATGAGTATAAACTAACCTAAGCATAGGCTAGGCTATACAAGAGATAGGTGGGGAGGGAGAAGAGAGGGGTCTTCCCAGGAAGGGTTTCTGTACCAGAGCGGCCACAAAGGGAAGGGAGGACACTCCCTAACCTAAGATTAGGCTGATCGGCTAAAACGGTGCAAGAGTACAGTTTCAGCATGGAACAGAGAAACCTTCCTAACCCGGCCTAGATCAGGGCTAAAAGTCCTGAACTAGGCAAGGAAGAAGACGTATCGCTATCGCAGGAAAGTCGTAGACTATCCTAGCCATAGAGGTAGGCTAGCCTAACCTCACTCTCAGACGCAATCCTAAAGGGGGTTCATTCCTTTAGGGAGGACTGAGAGGCGATATAATACTCTATTAGACAATAAATCCCTTTACTCAGAAAAGGGATCAAGGCTAAATAGAGGGAGTGCCAAGGCAGGGGATGAAGGAAGCATATAGGGGTCCTAAGGTTAGGTTAGGCTAGAAAGAATCACTGACTAGCCTATCCCCTATATGGTCCCTGAAGGCGAAAACATTTGCATCACTAGTCAAAAGTATTGTAAAATAATAATGCCACTATCTTCATAACTTAGTCTAGGATCACTGATAAATCATGCATGAACACTTGTATATAGGCTCCTGGCCTGGGGGCTATAGTAGCCGACTGGTATGAGGTCAATCGATGACCGATAAAAAGCGTCTAAACACGATATAAAAGTTCCTAGCTATGAAGACTAAATAAACTAATGTATTCGATTAGTATATAATGCCGGAAGCGTTGTTGTGGCTAACTAAATAAGACATGCAAAACAACAACGACGCCATAAAATGGCGGGTCCGGTAGAGGCACAGCTCTGCCACAAAACATCAATTATTTCGCGAAATAATATTTACTTTACGGCCAGAGCTTAATTAAACAATACTGGAACCTTGTACTCAACTTTCCAGAAGAAGGCGAGGCTGAAGGTAACGACATAGCGAAGATGCAAAGCGATAAAGTTCACACAAGGGAAAATCCGTCTAAGTAGGGCAGCTACTAAACAAAGGATGAAGACGCGCGTGACGTCATTAGAGCAATGGCGTCCGTTTGTTTACGTCTCGAGTATCAGTAGTAGCCACGAGTGAGATTAGCTGTGGAACGGCTCCCAGCTATTCTCAGCCCTTACACACCGAAGCGTTAACTCTGTTCGGGGTGGAGATAGCTATGTGGCACGACCAGACATGCGTGTCCCCTGTTGTATTACGATGTCTTAAAGGGAAACCTTTGAGATACTCGCTCCAGAAGTTAGAATTCTGTGATAACCTGTGGTTAAATTCTCTGGGAATATCTTAGTAGTCTTATACCCAAGGAAGCTACCAAACAGGAACCTTCCATCAGGACGCCATGGCTTGAGCCCAAAAATACCCTCTATAATAGCCACTTCAACTGTAGGGAGGACCGTGAGGTTGTTTTAAAAAATATAAGGAAACAGATAAGGAAAGATAACCTCTTGATATTCCACTATGCATCCATGGCCCTACTATTAAACCTTTCAAACACACAATTTGATAAAAACAAGAGGAAGACAATAAGATTGAATAGTGTTCCCGAGTGTACCCTTAAACAAGAGAACTCTAACCACAGTGGAAAACCATGGTACAGAGGCTATGGCAATAACCAAAATTTTAAAACAATAGTTTGATTCTGTAGTGTCCTTCTTCAGAATAGCTTTATCACCAAAATCTTTAAAGAGTTTCTTAATAAGCCATTTTCTTGTACAATTGAAGATGATATAAAATGAAAGTGTTTCTCAAAAGTAGATTTGCTATTAAAATGATCCACTATCCTCGACCTGCTTACAATCGTCTATTTAGTTTTGTTAAGTTACAACTTCATGCCTTATAATTTGAACCATGCACAAATTCTAGTTAAATCTCTTTCAAGGGATTCATCAGCCATAGGGTTACGTTCAGCAGAAGAAATTAATAGAGAGTTTAGCACCATCAGCATATGCAACGAGCTTGTTTTGCAGGCCAAGCCCCATATGTGTACATACTATGAAATATAAAGGCAGAGAATACTACTCTCATGAACATTAGATATTGCATTCCAAACGTCACTTAGATGCCCATCAAGAACTACTTTGTGCAATCTATCAATTAAAAATTCAATACGTATCTGGAAAAAAGAACCCACCCACTCCTATCTATCCAAGTTTGAAATTAAGGGCTCTATTATTAACATTGTTAAGAGCAGCACTTAGTCAACACCAATTTTACGAGCTTCCTGATTTATTCAAGGGATTTATGTACACTTGTGGAAACTGTAAGAAGGGCATCACATGCTCCAAGGCGTTTCCTAAAGCCAAACTGGAAATTTGAAAGCATGCCAATTAAGACAATTTTGCCTAAAAGTCTCAAATCTATAGATTAAATGGAAGTTATATAAATTTGGCGATATTTACCCAATGAAGTAACATTAAAAATTCTCCAACATACTAATTGAAAAAAAAAAAATGATGAAAAATACCTATTGAGTTTACACCTCCATATACATCAAAATCCAGGAAGAGCTAAAGCTTTGATAAAACATGGCAAACCCAACACCTCGAATGTGAACCTTCACGAAAAGACTGCCATTGCTCTAAATGTATTTGTAGTTTCCGTATCTTTCACTACAAGTAAACGAGTGTATATCTGTTGAATTTGAAGATTTACTGTCAGTTTAAAGCCCATTTTCACTATTTTGATATATAGAATTATATTTTCATCACCACAAAATGAATCCGACAATATTTGACAGTCATAGTAAAAAATTAACCTGACCTATGATGTCCTAATTATAATGCGGTACTATGTGTGTCATAGTGCATCTATCTTGGAAATCTTAAGTATATCAGTGTAGTGTTTTTTCCGTAAAGTTGCTAATAAAAAAACTAAGACAAATACACAGATAGACAGCATAACATCTATCATTCTGCAGTAGACAGGAGTGGCTATTGTTCTAATGATAAGAAATTGTAACCAGTTTCAGAATAAAATAACTGACCCTCACTAACTGACATAAAAAAGAAATCTTGTTTCATGAAGGAAGTAAGTTAGTTATGCTTCTGAAATTTAAATGATTTCATTTTACGAGATAAAAATTGGACATTGATTTCGGGACAAAATAGGAAACGATAGTTCCCTAAGCAGGAAATATATTAGAGTTCAAGAGACTGAACCAATGCATTTTTTCTTAACTTGAACTGAGTGCCTTCAATTATTTGAAATTACTACGTTAAGTTCAATGATTGCTGTCTAAAAATTAATGCTTTAGTGTCTGCGACTGTGATTAAAACTCTCAGTTTTCTGAACCTAACAATGTAACTCATTTTTAAGAGACAGCAAGTAATCGTCAGCTTTTTTAAAACATAAAATGAGTTCTTGGTTTTATGATGCCGGTATGGAACCTTTACTTTCATAAGGCTTAAATGATACCATCAGTATATATATATATATATATATATATATATATATATATATATATATATATATATATATATATACATATATATATATATATATATATATATATATATATATATATATATATATATATATATATATATATATATATATATATATATATATATACTTATTTTAAAAAAAAAATCACCTCCATTTTCATGAAACTGCTCTCTCCTGAATATAGCTATTTGGCATTTTTGAGACTAAAATTGAACATTACGCTCTGAAGATTAAAAATTGGGTATTTTGGATTCTCACTCAGGCAAGAAAATTAATTTCTTTTATCAGAAAGATATCTTTAAAATTCCAAATTGGGTAGGAACTTTCAAGTTTTTTTAAACAGTGAAAGGACCGTTATACATGGAATGAATTGTAGCTTCCTGAAAAAAAGAAAAAAAAAATTGCAACTAAAACAGACCCATACTTCTGAAAGAAAAGGAATCTTCTACTTTTGAGACAGGGAGATTGTTTTTTCTTTTTTTTTATTATTGGAAACTAACAGTTTCATAAAATCAAATAAAAGCTCTTTTTTCGTGAAACTATTCTGTATCATTAAGATTTCTGAGAGCAAATGCAACATTAGTCTTTACGAAATTGGAACACAGGAACCACATTCACGAGATCGTCATGACAAGTGGGTTGGTACAAATTAATTAGAGGACAATTGATTCCATTCATAATGGCAAAGATGCAAAAGTAATTAATGAGAGAGAGAGAGAGAGAGAGAGAGAGAGAGAGAGAGAGAGAGAGAGAGAGAGAGAGAGAGAGAGAGAGAGAGAGAGAGTTTTCTGCGCATCTTAGTTGGTGAAGAACTGAGCATTAAAGTTAATTTTCTGCCCTTTTACTATCAAAAATATATGCGTTAAAGCATATTTCTATTTTTCCATATAAATAAATTTCCTGATGGCCTAGAATGAATGGAAATTCCGAAAGGAGAAAAAAAAATGGAAGTCGTTTTTGCACATTATCATTTACCAAGGATCACTTATACGAACTTGCCAATTTTCAGTTGGTTAGCGGTGAGAGGGAACCGGGAAAAAGGAGTTACGCTATTAAATCAAATGACAGTTCGAAGAAGAAGAAGCTTCTGCATCGACTTGATTGCATTCAGTTTTCACAAATTAAAAGGGAATCTTCATTCCTCAATGAATGAAAAATTACATCAAGTTTTCTCAAAATTTTCGTACTAAAATGGAACTTGAAACTTTTTCGTGAAAAAAAAAAAAAAACACATCCCAAAGAAATGATATATTTCAATAATTCCACCAATATTGTATAAAGTGAAGAATGTCATAAGAAAGAGGATTGTTAGAAGTGTCATCCATAAACTACAAGTACATTATTTTTTGTAAGTACACCTTGTTCATTGATTTTTTTACAGGTACACCTTCTTCGCTATCTATCAACAGGTACATATTCACTATTTTTTTTTTTTTTTTCAGATACATCGTTTTCATTATTTTTTTTTACAAGTACAGCACTTGTGCGATTGTGTTGTAATCTTCACGTCAAAGATATTTTAGGTTTGACATCTACAAACTGGTATCGCAATTATTATTATTATTATTATTATTATTATTATTATTATTATTATTATTATTATTACTATTATTATTATTATTATTAAAAGCAAAGCTATAACCCTATCGGGAAAGCAGGATACTATAAACCCAAGGGCTCCAACAGGGAAAAATAGCCAAGTGAAGAAAGGGAACAGGGAAATAAATATACTGTACGAAAATTAATGAACAATCGAAACAAAACCTTTTAAGAACAGCAACAGCATTAAATTGAATTTTTTCATATATAAACTATAAAAAAAAACACACACACAAGAGGAAAAGAAACAAGATAGAATTGCATGCACGAGTGTAACGTCAGGCAAGAGAACTTTAACCCAAGACAGTGGAAGACCATATTACAGAAGCTACCCTATCAACAGGAACGTAGCCACTGGATAACTACATTACAGTGGTGAAACCCTTAGGCTAAGAAGAATTGTTAGGTATTTCCAGTGTTACCAGGTGTATGAGGACAGGGAACAGTAAAGAATAGACCAGGCTTTTCGGTGTATGTGTAGTAGAAATGTGCAGATAATATCGGTATCGGTAGTATCAGGCTTTTTTGTGAGTATCGGCCTCGGTATCGACCACTGTAATCACACCAGTATCGGTACGGGTATTGGTATCGGCCTCCACCATAAGTATCTCGTATTGGTATTGGCCAATCAAAAAATGAGCTTAAATTGCCGATACTCAGATACTGGAACTTTAGGTTATTCGACCATCAAAGCTTTCCTCGTCTTCAGATTAAACTTGCTTCCAAACAATTATGACATCGCACAGCAAAACATCAAGGCTGAAGCAGATGGAACATAGTGAAGTGATATAGTCTTACAATCTTTTTATTTTCTTCTTTTTCTTGATTTTTATATTTTAGAATAATTCCGCATAATCATATTCTTCTAATGGATATACAAAAAACACTTTTGTTGAAGTGGTATAATTTCACATCAACGATAAAATTCATGCAGAAAACTGTACCTAAACGTTAACTAAAAGACGAAGGGTGATATAATACTACTAGGAAGAAATTTGATGCAATTGAGTGTTGGAAATGGAAACCTATTATATTTTTCATTTCAGTCAAAACTACCGTTTTAGCTACACATGCTAATACTAAATTCTCAAATGCAGATAATCATTACCTCACTCTGTTTAAGAATAGGTATTTTTTCTAGTTCAGTGATCTGTTTGAACTAATATTATACTTTTTATGGTAAGAAAAATCATGTAGGAGAAGGCATCAGATTTATGATCAGGCTGTGTCATTGCCATGGACATAGCCATAGTTTAAAATATTTCAAACACAGACACACACAAAAAAAAATAATCTTTAAAAGACTGTTTTATGTCAAATAGATACCACAAAGTGCTTGGCCTCTGCTGTTTATTGATTAAGACAAATGCTACTGCACACTCTGAAAAGGTTGAAAGGTCAGTCATGAAATCAATATTATACTGATATTGTAATCATTGGAAAGAATGTCTGAAGTATCAAAGTATCGAAAAATATCGGATAGTATCCATATTGATATCAATAATTTATCTGGTATCGGTATCGCTCTTGAAAAAGAATTGGGTATCAGCACCGATATCGATATCAGCCTCCAAGGTGGTAGCGGTACATCTCTAATGTGTAGACAAAGAAAAGATGAGCCTTAACCAGAGAAGGATCCAATGTGGTACTGTCTGGCCAGTCAAAGGATCCAATAACTCTAGCCGCAATATCTCAATGGGTGGCTAGTACCCTGGCCAATATACTACATATAAAAGAGAGAGAGAGAGAGAGAGAGAGAGAGAGAGAGAGAGAGAGAGAGAGAGAGAGAGAGAGAGAGAGATAATATCTTTCCGATGAACTGTACAATTTTGGACAGAAATTAAACATCAAATTTTATTACAGATCTTAGGGATCTTTCTCAAAACTACAGGAATTTTAATTTCAGAAAACAAGGAAATGCAAGAGTGTCCAGATTTTACGTAAGCGTAATCATAATTACCACTGTTTACATTCTTTACATTCCAAAAAATTTTATCTTACACATGGAAGAACCCTGATTAACGTATTGACCTAGTAAAAATGGACTTTCAATCTTTTATTTTTTTTATTTCTAACATATATTGTGATTATATTTTCTATAAATAAAGTATCAAAAATATAGTGAAGTGTATTTTGGATAAAATCCTAATTAAATTGATTGCTGTGAAGACCAAGATCACAATAATCATTATTATCATACATTATATGTCAATAAAAAAAAAAACATAAACAAAAGATAAACCATTATCATTCACTTTTGTTTAATTTGATAAAAAAAAACATCCTTTATTTTAGTAAAATAAAAAAAATATCTTTTTGAAGGAACCTATCATAAGCCAAATCATATACACAAAGGATATCTAATCAAAGGTGAGAAAAAAAAATAACTGAATAAATTTGTTGTTATAGTGAAAATATGATTGTATAAATACCTCATTTGGAGTTTGCGTGTGTGGGAAAAGGAAGAGAGAAATCAGGAAATGGAAATAAAAATAACTTCCAATGAATATCTTTTAAATTCTGAGGTACATTATTATAGATACCTAACAAATAGGAATAGGATATAAAATGCTGGAATTAAAGATATACCATACTTACTGTGCTCACTTATATAATTGTTGACCATATTATTATTATTATTATTATTATTATTATTATTATTATTATTATTATTATTATTATTATTATTATCATTATTATTTTCTTTTCCCTCTCTCTAGTGTTTCTGTATACCGGTGAGTGAATGCACTTGTGCGACCCTATAAATATCCTGATTTAACAAGGATAACAAAAGGCTATCAAGTGCAATATAGCTACAAGTTTTCGTGAATAGTCGGTGATTAATTTGATGTCAGAAAAGTGGGATAAAATGTCGGCATAGGATAGTTATCTTGTGAATTACTAAAAATCTGATCAAGATGGCACTCTAAAATACAGGCAAAGCTTGGAGGGACATTGCTGCAGTCAGCGAAAATAGATTTCATGAGTTGGCGAAACAAGAACTCGACCGTCTGATAATAGAAGTCACTAGTAACTCCAGCCAGTGTGACGGGAAAATATTCGGAGACATATTGAAACAATATGATCCAACAAACTGGAGCAAATCTGCGGAAAACATCAGCAAAATAATAGAAGAAATTCTAAAGAAGATCCAAGTGATAAAGAGACTTATAAAGAAAGTTTGCATCAATCAACACATTCCATCAAAGAACAATAAGAAGTCCAATATGTTGGATATGCTGATTGATGCGTTGGGAAAAAGAATGCCAAAATGGTGTAATACATATAAGATATGGTATTCCATTAATAATCCTCAACAACTGATTAGAAAATGCGATGCCTGTCATGTTCCAACACACCCTACATTTGCTGAAATAGAGCAAATAAATAAAAAATAGAGACGCAAAGGTATTATGCTTAACATGCTTAGTCTGGATAGAAAATATAATTAAGTCGAGACTAAATCTGCAAATAGAAGAAGAAGAAGAAGAAGAAGAAGAAGAAGAAGAAGAAGATGAAGAAGAAGAAGAAGAAGAGATAAATGAACAGGATATGTGTAAGGATGCAGAGGAAATCATTGATATAACTTATGATGCCATCCAACAACATACTTACGAAGAAATAAATTATCAGATGGAAACAAATAATAGACCCAAGAGACTCTACCCGGACCTACATATTTTTAGGGAAGAGCAAGAACAAGAAAAAAAAAGAAAAGAAAGATATAGTCTGCAATTTGCTGAAAAGAGGGAATTGCAGATTTGGCGAAAGATGCTACTACAAGCATCCAAAGATATGTCATAATTATGAAATATATGGTAAATATTCGTATTTAGACGGATATGGAGACGAATGCAGAGATCTCCATCCAAAAATATGCAAAAACCTAAAAGAAGGAAAAGGATGCAGTTTCAACAAAAAATTTCGATATATACATCCTGCAACCATGAATGAAAGTAAGAAAACTCAGCAAACTGAAAAGAAAAATGAAAGCAAAAATTAAACAAAAAATTAAACAAAAAACCAGGCCGCGTATATACCGCGCTATGCACCAAAGGCCCCAAGAAATGATGCCTTTCAACCCAAATATGCACATTTAGAGCCCAACTACAAAGAATGCATCTATAATGCAAGGGGGTTGATGCAGATATGGGGATAATTGCAGGTATACACACAAAAATAAATATGAAGGCGAAAGAGCAGATATAATAGAAAAGTTGGATTTTTTAATGGCAAAATTCCTGGAAATGAAGAAAAGAACATAATATCAGAACAGGAAGGAAGCATGGAAGAATCCATATTATTACCAATATTAAATAATGGGGATGAAACACAAACCATAATAGTGATGAATGCACAGGATTTAGTCACGAGTAACTCTAAAAGGAAAATCGAGTTCTTAGAAGAACTAACCCAAATTGAAAAAATAGATATATCAATTATAAGTGAAACATGATATTCCCAAGAAACTGGCAGTGATGACCAGATAAAGGGTTTCCAAACTTATAGATCAGACAGAACAAATAGGAATCAAGGGGGAACCACAATATATGGAAGAGACATAAATCAAGGAAAAGTCTGTGAAAAATACAGCAACAAAGAATGTGAATTGATTGCAGTAGAATTTGAATTTGAAAAACTAGTGAATATTGTAGTTTACAGACCCCCAAATACTAAGGAGTTTGACATAGTAATAGAAAAAATAGATGATATATGTAGAAACCATAAAGACTGGAATATACTTCTATCCGGAGATTTTAACTTTCCTTTCGTGGATTGGAAAGAACGGATAGAAGAAAGTGGCTGTATGTATACATATAAAAAAGAGAGTAATAGTAGCGCAGAAGATAAGAGGCAATTTGAAAAGCTTCATGATATGCTATTAGACCATAATATGCAACAAATAAACCACATTCCAACAAGAAAGGAAAATGTTCTAGATCTATCATTTGTGAATGAGGTGAATTATGATAAAGAAATAATAGTGTATAACACGGGAATTTCAGACCACAATGTCATAGAATTAATAGTCCATTCCAAAGCAAGTGATCGCAGAATTAATCAAAGCACAAAACGTTGGGACGGATATGGAAAATATAATTTTTATAGTATGAATATAAAATGGTCAGAAATAAATGAAGAACTGAACAAAAAATGGAAAAATGCATTTGTAAGTGATAATATACAAGTAAATACGGACATACTGTACAAAATACTGGAGAAAATTGTTGAAAAATATGTACCGAAAAAAAAAACAATAAACAAAAGACATGCATACCAAGAGACAGAAGGATCTTATTTCAGAAAATTAGAAAGTGGAAGAAAAGTTGCAAAATAAAAAAAAATGTGTAGAAAATGATGGAAATATAATGTAAGACAGAAAATGCAGAACAAAAGATTATACAGTCGAAAGAGAATTAAAAAAAGGGACTTAGAAGAAAGAACACTTCAAAATATAAAAAAAAAACAAAGTACTTTACTCCTATGCATAAAAGATTAATAAAGGGAGATTAGAAATAGGCCCTCTAAGGATTGAAGGACAGCTAACGAATGAAAAAAAGGAAATATGCAACATATTAGCAGAAAAATATAAGAGTGAGTTCACGCCAAGAATTGCGAATGAGAATAATGAAACAAAAATGAGAGAAGAAAATGTTGAATATCTAACGAATATAGATATTAATGAAGCAGATATTGTCAAGGCTATAAACGAAATTAAAAATGGATCGGCAGCCGGACCAGATGGAGTTCCAGCGATTTTGTTAAAAAAAAACTGCAAACACTATAGCGAAGTCACTTGCAAAACTGCTAAGACAAAGTGTAGAAATGAGCGAGATATATGTTAAACATAAATTAGCTTATATAACCCCTATCTTAAAAAGTGGATCAAGACTAGAGGCAAGAAATTATAGACCTGTTAGTCTAACATCACATATTATGAAAGTGTATGAGAGGGTAATAAAAAAGAAAATAGTGAATCATTTGGATAAAAATTATTTGTTTAATATAGGTCAACACGGTTTTGTGCCCGGAAAAAGTACACAAACCCAACTGATAGCACACTATGAAAACATATACAAAAATATGATAAATGAAACAGACACAGATGTGATCTATCTAGATTTTGCAAAAGCCTTTGACAAGGTTGACCATAATAGAGAAAAAAATGAGAAAGCATAATATTGTGGGAACGATAGGAAAATGGATAAAAGAATTCCTGCAAAACAGAAAACAGATAGTGGTTGCAAATGACGAGAAATCAGATGAAGCTCAGGTAATATCTGGCGTGCCACAAAGTACGGTATTAGCTGCACTGCTGTTTGTTATTATGATCTCAGACATAGACTGTGATGTTGAAAACTCTGTAGTGAGGAGTTTCGCCGAAGACACAAGCATAAGTAGAGAAATTACTTGTGATGAAGATAGGAACTCACTACAAAGAGATCTAAACAAAATATATGAATGGGTGGAGATAAATAGGATGGTATTTAACTCCGATAAATTCGAATCAATAAATTATGGAAACAGAGAAGGAATGGTATATGCATAGAAGGGACCTAATAATGAGAGACAGTCAAAAACAAGGAAGTAATTAAAGAACTTGGTGTAATGTTAAATAGGAATATGTTATGCAACGACCAAATAGCAATACTGTTGGCTAATTGTAAAGCAAAAATGGGAATGTTATTCAGACACTTTAAAACAAGAAAAGCTGAACACATGATTATGCTTTACAAAACTTATGTACGTAGTACACTCGAGTACTGCAATGTGATATGGTACCCACACTACCAAAAGGATATTGCACAAATAGAGATGGTAGAAAGGTCCTATACTGCTGGAATAAAAGAAGTTAAGGACCTTGACTACTGGGAAAGACTGCAATTTTTAAAACTATACAGCCTAGAAAGGAGAAGAGAACACTACATGATAATACAAGCATGGAAGCAAATAGAAGGAATTACTGAAAACATCATAGAGGTAAAAATATCAGAAAGAGCAAGCTGAGGTAGATTAATAGTGCCAAGAAATATACCAGGAAAACTAAGGAAGGCGCACAGGACATTAATCCACTACGTACCAGCATCGATAATGCAGCGACTATTTAATGCGCTGCCAGCTCATCTAAGAAACATATCAGGAGTGAGCGTAGATGTGTTTAAGAATAAGCTCGATAAATACCTAAGAGGCATCCCAGACCATCCAAGACTGGAAGATGCAAAATACACCGGAAGATGCATTAGCAACTCTCTCTTGGATATACGAGGTGCCTCCCGCATAGGGATCTGGGGAAAACCAAACATAAAATAAGGCAATAAGGCAATAAGGCACAGTCCTTCAACTAGGTGGTATTTATAGTGTAGGGTTCCGGGTTGTATCCTGTCTCCTTAGGAGTCCATCATTTTTCTTATGTGCGCTGTTCCTAGAATCACACTCTTCTGCATGACTCCTGGAACTACTTCAGCCTGTAGTTTTTCTAGATTATTTTTTTTCAGGGAACTTGGGATCGTGCCTAGTGTTCCTATGATTATGGGTACAATTTCCACTGGCATGTCCCATATCCTTATTATTATTATTATTATTATTATTATTATTATTATTATCATTATTATTATTATTATTATTATCACAAGTACTATATTAGTGAAAATATGGCAAAGATCAAGTTATAAGAAACCATAAATATATTGTTACTGCACTTCTCCAAAACACATATATTACTACTAATCAAATACACCATAGTTAAAAAAAAGTGGCGTTGCCGAAGACAAAGATGCAAACGAAGAAAAGGGTTTCTATTTACATCTAATTAACCTTACATACGTTTACAAAGGAATAGCGACAGCTCCTATTCATTTTTTGGGGGGCGGGGGGAATCAAATTTAATTTCATATCATTGTAACGTTTCTAAGTAAATAAAAAAAAAAAAAAAAAAGGAAAATCTCCAGACCATCGAATACCAACTCTTTTCTAATCACAAACGACAAAGTCACGCCTTCTATCCATTGAAGCACTTCATCTCAAGATGATAGAAAAACAGCTCCCTCGACTCGTATCTGATATCCTGGATGGCTTATTCGTTTTGACACCTATAATAACATTCTCCTACCGCTATAACAATTCCAAGCTATAAAATATTTAGAAAGAAAACGAGGGCTAGACTATTTCTATGGCTTGGAAGATATCCAGATATTTGTTATTTATCTTTTCAAAAATAATTTGAAACATATGATACAATTATTCTATGAGTAGTCAAGTTATCGATTTTTCAGGATATCTTAAACTCGAGTACAGGACCCATGAAAAGTGATGGCTAGAAATTCAGATAGATATGTATACACCCACGCACACGCGCACACACACACAAACATACACACAAATTCAACCCTTCCCACCCCTTCCGCTTTCCTCTGTGGGCATCCTCTGTGGGGGATGAGGAGATTTCTCGATAGATAAAAAAATTGTCTGCTTTCTTTTGCTTATTATCACAGCAAGCCTTATACAGTATTTCATTAATCCAATTCCATGACATTCTTTATACACGCCAGATTTTACCTGAAAGTCTGGTACTATCTTTTCTTTATTTTCCAAACCGCGGTATAAACTGTATCATATTTTTCAATTGACCAACTTTTTCTGTTGACCAACCTTTCAGATTTAATTTCAAACGTATTCCATTCCCCAAAAGTATTACGTAATTTCTTTTTTACCATATACACACGGATTTACTATATACATGACATACAAAACCAAGAAAACACACACACACAAACAAACACACACACGCACGCACACAGACATACACACACACACACACACCCACACACACACACACACATATATATATATATATATATATATATATATATATATGTGTGTGTGTGTGTGTGTGTGTGTGTATGTATGTATATTGCTCTTTAAAAGAGATTTAACATATATTATACACACGATTCTGTTGTGTCGAATATTTTGACATTTGTTGCTGATTTATCATGACAGTATATGGTAACAAAGGAATTCGTCCGTACACTAAAATGAAAAGCGTTTCTCTTAGTGGCGCATTATATGGAATGTTGTAAGCTACTTCAAGCATGGGAAACATGGCATGTTAATAACGATGATCATTGGCCACTATGTAAAGTAGATTTCACACAACTTCCCTATTCCGGGACTCTCATAACCCATCAGCTGAAATTTATAAAAATTTTCATGTTGTCTATGACTTATTTCATCACCTTATTCATGAACTCAATCTCATTATAACTAATCAATATTTTCATGCAGCCAAGCCTAGTATTGAAAGAGCTCAGCACAAGAGCTAAAGCATTTGCTGTTTTATCCACACTAGAGGAATTAAAAGTGTACAGGGTAAAAGCATCCACAATTACACATACAGAGTGTGTCCTTATGTTGGCTTATGTCAGTGAAAAGGGTCCTACACAGCTATGTGTTCCCTGATTTTAGGTATGGTACATTGCTTTTATGCTCTTTAAAACGATTACAAAAATGACCAAAGTTTGCATATATCTATTAATTTTTGCATTCTGCACTGCATGCGTTTCATAAAAACTCATATTCTGTACTTTTATTGCTTTTTTTACCTCTCGCTCTCTATCGTACGGATGATAGAAAAACATGTTTAAACTTGCCACCACATGTTTCAGGTTGTTTGAGTTTTTTGTGATATTATTGCTTTTAACTGCTTATATATAAGCTCATTGTCTGGTGAATAAATTCTGCTTGCCTTCACCTCGGCTCTCATTTAGTACCTAAGAGTCACCTCATACAATTGGTGACTGCCGTAGTGACAGGTCCTCACTGCAATTCTTTTTTTTACCCTTGTTACGATGTCACCCATTAACAGTGACTCTTCAACCCACGATACATAGTAGAAACTGCCACCCTTCACCACCTAAAAATCCTTCGCCTGGTTTCAGTGTGCTGAAGTTCAGTTTTGTATCAAGGGCGCGACTCGCTCAAGCAGCAAAGCAGGCTATGTCCTCGCTGCGATCCCCCAGAACACTTTCCCAGAAATATCTGATTGGCTTTGCAACCAAGGGGACGCCCCAATAGTGCATGATTCCCACAAAACATAACTCCTGGAGAAGTAGGTTACCCTCCATCACCAGCCACCTATATAACAAAGGTTTCTCAACACTCTCAATAGCCATAGGAGGAAAAAAAGTTTTTTTTTTCACTCCCAGTGAAATTACCAGTATTGCTCACCTGCCACCCTCCACAGACTGCTCTCCAGGAAGAAACCTACTTCAAGCAGTCTGGGTACGAACCTGCATGCACCGCTATTCACGATGTTGATAACTTGTCCATACAGGACATGAAAACCAAAGTCGAAGCCCTTATGGACAGTCACTTCACAACCTTCAAGACTCCCTTAACAGCTCAACTACTGAAAAAGAGGACAATTACTCACCACAGACCAAAGCCGATGTGAATGTGGTAGGACACAGACATCAGCCCCATGATATACCGGAGCAGAGACAAAGCCACTCACTGCCAACATAAACCGCACACCCCCCAAGTTATGTTGCCCCTTGATCATGCCTCAACCAGCGACCTCTCCACCCCTTTACTGACGCCCATCAGCCGCAGTTCTGCTACTACCACTACTGCTCTAGTTTCAGGGTTGCTGCAAGGAAATGTGCGGATGGTAGTAAGTGACCAAAAAACTTGTAAATAGGCCATTGCTTTTGTCATTGGCCTCTACTGTCCCTAATCTTCTCTTTTATACATGAGGCAGGTACAGGTGTGTAGTTTTAGATAGACACTGGTGTATATCACTCCCTACTACAAAAGTCACTTTCCAGGACGCAACATATTTATACTAAGCTTACTGACATCTGCCTGGTAACTGCTAATGGATCTGTAATTACCACCTATGAGTACGAGACACAGACTATCATTTAGGTGCGACAAATACTATTGGAAATTCCTCGTTGCCGACATAACATTGCCACTACTCTGAGCGAATTTCCTCTCCCATTTCCACCTCCTAGCTAACGTGGCACATCGACGATTAGTCAATGCAAACTCATACTCATAGGCACCTCTTCTACCCAGGCCCCCCAACCTTGCTCTCCACATCAGCGCACCCACGAAGGCCTACTCCCACCTCCTCACGTTATACCCAGAAGTTTCCCTACTAGATCTTCGCCAAACGTTCATGGTTCCCACCAGCACGGTATTTATTACCCTATTAAGAAAACAGGGCAGCAGGCGTTTGTCAGATTCTGACATCTGACCCTGGATCATTTGGGAGCCACTAAACAAATGTTTGCCCAAATATAAGATATGGTCCATTTCTAAAAGGCCTAATGCTCATCATCGTCACCCCTACATATCCTCGTAAAGAAAGATATCTCCCTGCCCCCTTGTAGGGATTACGACTATTCAATCTTTATGAATGGAAGGATGATTACATCTGAAATAATGAATACACAGATGGGATATTACAAAGATCTACAAGACGCCTATTCTGTACAATGGCTCATGGGTTTTACGAAATTGGAGTTTGGCAGACTTTTCTGAATGGGATTGAAGTGTGAATAAGAGAGAGGAGAGGTCGTAGTTGCAAACGGTAATTGCCTAGTCATGCATGCATTGCAAGAACAATCAAAACGGTGAGAATTGATGAGATGTAGTTATGGAGTATAAGACTAACATACGTGAAAGGTTTTTTTTTTTTTTTTTTTTTTTTTTTTTTTTTTTTTTTTTTTTTTTTTTTTAATGGTTTACTCATTTGGATAGAGAACTATACTATGGTAAAAAGATTAAGCAATTAAGATTTACTGGAAAGAAGGAAGGAAGAAGTAGGACATCGACAGTAAAAATGAACATTATTGAAAAGTTTGGTCTTAAAATCCAGGAAGCACTACAGAAGTAAAATATTGGGGTGAATAGTACACCGTGAGCAGATTACTTAGATGTGTTTCAGATGTCAAAATCTTCTTTACAACGTCTTTTGGTATAGCCTATAAAAAAGTATTGCATTTATTTTTTTATTTCTCCTGTAATGAACATGAAAAATTCACATTTACTTTGAAACTATCTGTTCAAATTTATTAGGTCATCAATAAAATTAAGGGTCCCCCCAAAGGATATATTATCTACATCAAACTTTTCATAAAGGACATGATAATTCTGTTTTTTGCTTCATACAATTTCTGTGTTAGCGCAAGGAATAGTTTTACTGCAGATTTTT
>NC_090748.1:60048249-60065749 GCF_036898095.1 Palaemon carinicauda | reverse complement strand
GGAAGCTTCTATGGAGTAACATTTATGTACGTGAAAACAAATCGGTACAGGATGAAAGCAATTAGAGATTAAATGTGTAACTTATCAATAAAACAGGCCCGGCAACAAAAATACGTAGGAAGGTATGTAGGTAGGCATTAGATTGCCCTGCATATAGCAGGACACAGGCTTTTGCGTTGGCAGCCCGTAAGTGGGATGAGGATGTGAAGGTGGTAAGGTTTCCATGTGTGAAAGTGGTAAGGTTATATAAGGATGATGATGGGATGGGTAGAGTAGGATGAAAGCATCATGATGACCGTGGTAGGAGTCCAAAGCCCCGACGAAGCGCAGCAAACAGACGTAGTCACCTAAACCCATATCATCTTCGGTCGTGGAGAAATTGATTTCTTCTTATTGCAACCCAAAAATGGAATTAAGAATACGTAATTTAAAAGCAGAAATCCTTCAGAACGGTGCTTGAGACAGAAATTCATATCCTGGAGTCCGTGGACCACTGGGGGACAGTAAAACTAATAAAAAAAAGTCCGTGAACAAAGTTAAAATACATACATACACACATATTTATATAGTTTAGTCTCTCTCTCTCTCTCTCTCTCTCTCTCTCTCTCTCTCTCTCTCTCGTTGAATTAATGCAACTGGGCGAAAATGTACAGTATCCACTAAACAAATATTGAATTTGGATAGGAAGGAAATATAATTCAGTATATTTAATGAATGAATAATAAATACGATGTAGAAAGGGGAGCCAGAATTGGTGAATCATAACCCCAATACCACATAATTGTGGTATTGGTACAAAACAGGAATTGCAACACGTAAGTACGCTCTCTCTCTCTCTCTCTCTCTCTCTCTCTCTCTCTCTCTCTCTCTCTCTCTCTCTCTCATATAATTTCCAAGACTTGCAAACATAGCGGACCTAGTAACAACACATTTTGTAGATGAGATACGGAAAAATTATAAAGTACAATGTATAATGAATTAAGAAATATATAAAAATTACGAGTTATATTTTAAGATTCGTATATTTATTAATATCTTTTGTTTATAAGGTGTAAGAATATTAATGACGGTCGAGCATGATGCGTAGGTAACGGAGGTGTTCCTCTTTGGAGAATGAGGACACATGTATGTTGTTCACATATCATACAGAGAAGTGGTGGTCCTCTAAGATGTCATCCATGAGTCATTGCAAAGTGGCCCCAACATTACGAATGCCAAAATAGGAGTAATTGAAGGTGTATATACCTAAGAGGGTTTTGATGGCGGTCTTGGGGATATCTGCTAGGTTCTTGGGCAACCGATAATACCACTTCCTTTCTTACTGCAAGTAGGAGGTCCAGTCGATGATATTTGGGAAGGGGTAGTGATCAGGTTGATGATCATGTGCTTGAGCCCATTTGACACAGGCCCATTTCTTCTATTTTGGCGAGCGTTTGTTTAGTGGCTGCCAAAGGATCCGGTACCAGATGCCTGAATCTGAAAAACACTGGGAGCCTAGTCCTCTTGAAATAGTGATAAATACCGTGTTTGGTGGGAAGCGTGTGCGTTTGCCGAAGTTCTGGTCGGAAAACCCACGAGTATGACGTGAGGAGGTGGGTGTAGGTATGCGTGGGCAGGCTGATGTGGAGAGCAAGGTCGAAGAAAGTTGGTTGAATAGGTGTCGACGAGTAAAAGTCTGCATAAACTAACCGTCAGTGAGCGACATCAACCAGGAGGTGGAAATGTGAAACAACAAGAAGCTTCCAATTACATTTTGGGTTTCCAAAAGATAATGGAAGGTTTTTATAACTGTTGTTGGGTATAGCAGATCCGTTGGCAGCTACCAGGTGGACGTTAGCAGACTTCGACAGACTATGTGGTTTCCTGGAGAGTGGTCTTGGCAGAAGAGAATGGCAAGCACCCTTGTTTACCAAAAACTGCATGCCCATACCTACCTCATGTAAAAAGAAAAGATTAGTGGCAGGCAAGCCCAGCACCATAGGCGATGGCCTACTTACACGTTTTTTAGCCACTGACAACTATTTACACATTTCTTCGCAGCAGCCTCGAATCTAGAGTGTAAGTAGCTTAACTGCGGCCAGTGGGCGCCAATAAGTGGCTTTAGAGATCTTTGTTAGGGCATGAGCAGTTTGTAGATGGTAGGCGGCTTTCTCGCTACTCCAGCACATCACGGGTTACGTGTCTATATCCTACAGCGTTCACAACAGCTTTGGTCAATGTTGAAGAGTTGTCCTCTTCATCAGGAGTGGCGGCATTGATCAAGGTCTTGAAGGTTGTGAAGGGGCTGTCCATAAGGGCGTCAGCTTTGTCATCACATCCGTCATGAGAAAATATCAACATCAGGTATGGCAGCGCGTACAAGTTCGGGTAAGCGTCATACACAAAGGGCACTAAGTAGGTTCACATCATGAGGAGATCCATCTGTGACCGGTTGCAGGCAAATGATACTGATCTTTTTCTTAAGGGCAAGAGAAGCCTTTTGGTCACCCAACGGTTATAGAAAAAGCTGAAAAAGTTTGGCTATACAGACCACTACCGATGTTGAGTACTGCTCCAGGAGGTATGTTTTGAGGGTGTCATATGCTATTTGGGTATCCCCTTTCTCGCGAAGCCAATCTGAGATTTCCAGAAAGTGTCCTCAGGGATCGCTACGTGAACATAATCTACTTTGGTACTTGAACAAGTTACTTCCTTGATGTGGATTTGGACTTCTGAGTTCCGAAGCCAGGCGAATACTTCTGTACTGGTGAAGCGCGGCATTCTCATAGGAGTGGCGCTGATAGCAGAGTCAACGTCAGAGTGCGGGATCACCAAGCAATAAGTATCGGCAGTAAAAGAGATATGGGGAAAAGAGCTGGTCACTCCAATAGTTACTAATGTAAGAGTGAGCCATGGTGGTTGTTAATGAAAGGTGAGGTGAATACAACTAACTTTATTTCAACAGATAGCGAGTTTATATACAATAATTTCAGAGCAAGAAGATCATATAAATTCAAATAATATAATTCACATAAAGACATGCTTAAACAGGTTCTGTTAACAGTGAGGTGTAGAGCGACCTATACAATAAAAAAGAAAATATCATTACAGTGTACGAGCATATGTGAAACACGTACGTTACAATGTTGTAAGAAATTAAGCCCCTAGTTGTAGTAGAACTTCATTACTGCGGCCCACCCAAAATCCGTAATGCTTTCTTTCATGGCCTAACCGGTATTTAAAATTAACATAAATTACAAAGAAAGAAAACTTGAAAATGAAATTCCCGAAATTTTGAATCAAATCCGTGGACCAAAAAATTGGACTTATTATGGTTGGGATCACAAAATATTGAGATCTTAGCATAGAAACCATAAACTCGTGCTTTATTCACGTCCAGTACAAGATCGAGCTTCAACAAGATCTTGCCTAGCAAAATGTAGGATCGTTTTTGAAACGTCTAAAGTTCCAAACAGACTATCAGAAAAGATATTTAATGTCCATATGATTGGAGAATTACTTAGTATCCGCATAACAACCATAATATATTTTGTTTCTTTTCCTATATACTTGCCCATGTGATTTTCTTTTTCTTACATATTGTTAGAATATCCTCTACTTTAGTTAGCCCTCGTATCCATGTTGCTCTTTTTCCTGTCTTAGTGGTATTCCCATCATTATTCTTCCCATATCTCCTTGAATTGTAACCAACTTATGTTCTAAGGTTCCAAGTTTCCTATGCATAAGCTATTACTGATAGGACCATCTGATTAAATACTTCTCTTTTAAGAAAGAGTAGCTATTTACTTTTCGTAGTTTCATTTTGTTTGGCAAAAGCTCCCCATTCCATGCTTATCATTCCTTTAATTTTGGTCTCATGTCCTCGCGAAACACTGACTCCCTGCGGCCTTTCAGAGGAATTGCAACGCAGACTATACACCCATAAAAGAGTTTTTTTTTTTTAAGAATAGAGTATTTGCAAAGGCACAGTGTCGGCGATTCCGTTCTCTTCTAAATGCTGTGTGATACTGCCGGATAGTAGTTCCATTGATAATAATAATAATAATAATAATAATAATAATAATAATAATAATAATAATATTGATAATAATAATAATAATAATAATAATAATAATAATAATAATAATAATAATAGCGGAACCATTACAAAAAGAACCAGTGGAAGATATTCCGGAAACGCTAGGCTTTTATTACTATATCATTATACTCTCCCGGGACGTGGGAGAGAAAATATAAAATTCAACGTGGATATGTACCCCTTGGGAGGTGGAAATTTCCTGACTCTGGTAAAGTAGAACTCAAGTAGTAGTGAAACGACCGAGATTTAAAAGTAATTCAGATTTTTGTCTTTCGTTTTATCTGGTGAGGGGTGATGTTATAAGCAACGGTTACAGACACTTCTTCGAGGTACTATCGTCATTTCGGGAAAACAAGTATGGATGACAGGGTAACAGGATATTGCTTGATTAAAATTGTCAGGTTCTCGTTCAGTATAACTAGATTGAATATTGATTTATTGGATTGGAATTACTGAGACAATGGGATTGAGATGCCATTCAGCAACATAGTGGTGCGGGGCGAGAAGTTAAGAGGCTGAGCAGCAAGATGGAAGAAAAAACCTTTAAAATGGATGTATAGTGGAAGGCTAAAAAAAGTAATTGAAGTTAGTCTAACCCATGAAAAAAAAGATAGTTTTCATTGAAAACGCACACCTCACCAACTACAAATAGCCTTTATCTGTTAATGTTTTCTGTTACACAAAAATTATGATAGGTAATTTTGATAATAAAATGGTTGTTTTAGATAAGCTGTTACCGATAACAGGCATCAACTCGAAATATTGAAGTGTCATTTTTTTTTCTTCTAAGTACTCTTTCTAGTATAACAACAACAACAATAATAATAATAATAATAATAATAATAATAATAATAATAATAATAATAATAATAATAATAATAATAATAATACAAACCGAGAAAGAAAAATTGTATTTAAAGGTGAAATAGCAGTTGCTACATTACACTTATTCATTTTATTTTTCACTACAACATATGTTCATTTGAAACAAACTAGGTTGAAATCAATCGGGGTACTCGAAATTTGATTTGATTAAAATTAGAAATAGGTCAGCTAAGTACGCAATTAAACTGCGACTATTGATATAGAACAAGAACATTTCCTGAAGCTCTGTAAGCGCTCACGTGCAAATATTTATAGTTATCGCAGCCTGCAGTTAAATTCTTTACAACTTAGAAAAATCAATATTATATATTGTACATAAAAGAGCTCACAGGTAACAATAAAAATTTTCTTATATCATTATTGATATGCCTAAGGTTTCAAAGCGGATTCCCTCACACGCTAGAAATAATCTCTCAAAGGGAGGATTAATGAGGATGTTTTATGAGCTTAAAATCAATACGATGTTAAGAGTAGTAATAGTATTTGTATATATCATCATTAAGCCAATGGTATGTAATTGTTCAGGTATATAAATATCAGTATCATAAATGAATGGTGCTTTCTAATGAATCTACAGTGACATAATAATGTTAATCTACTGCCCTGTACTGTTTCTTATGGACAGGAAATCTATTGCGTTGTAGGAAATCTATAATGCTTTAGAAGGTTCTACAAGAAATAATTGGAGTTTAGAAAGGAAGTGATGTCATTGAATATGAATCTCAATTCCAAAATTAAGTTTCATATTAGTAAATATGAGTTTATTTGAGACAGTGAATGGGAATAATTTTAGTTACCTCCTGTAGACTAATATTATGAAAAAGTAAAGTTCTTTTTATTGCAAAGATCTTTACGAGATCATTTTGGGGACGAGGTTTTGTGAGGTATCATTGTGACACAGGCCACATAATACGGATCCAAGGGGGTATTAAGGCGAGTTTTTCATTGAGGAGCCACGCTGTTTTGGTAGTCCTCAACGTTCAGAATGTAGGCCAAAAGTAAGTCTCCCTTCAGCTACGGATACCCCCGTTCTCTCGTGCGTCTCTGATCTCGATAACACAACTGTATGAATTTATTGGCTATTTACTTTTAGATTGCTTTACCTTATGTAAAACACGAGCTATTCATTTCTGTGTTTGAATTGCTTATGGTACTAATGTGTAAATATTAAGTGTCTAAGCGTAATACAGTTTTTTAATCTGGATTTCTTATACTTTAGTGTTTGTATAACTGACTAAGCCTAGTACCACTTTTAAGTTTAAATTACCTATGGAACTAAAGTGTTGGTATAACCGTCTAAGCCAAGTGCCATTTTGAGTTTAAATTGCTTACAGTACTGGTGTTAATATAATTGTCTAAGCATAATACTATCTATTGCTTTAATTTCTTTAAGAAAATAATGTTAAGAACTGTGTATGATGTCTGCTTTGCCATTCGGTCTAACTACTAATTATCTAAGTTACTCAGTTATCTAATTACTTAGCTCAAAGTATTAATTATGTATTAATTTGTTGATCAATACCTGTTTTATAATTTTTACATGTGCTGTGCCTGCAGCAGCACATAAGCATTTCTTGAATTTCTTTAATTGAATACGATACAATTGAGATTTCTTACGATTTACCACAGGCGAATGTGGATAGATCTGTAAAATCGTGATTATGTAAAATATGTAAAGTAAAACACGCTTGATACTGCTTTATTTAATAAAGTGATATTTTTTTAAGTGTATACGCTCTTTAGATATATAATAAAATTATAATTTGCAAGCATACATGATATTTAATCTTTTGATTTGTTTCTATACATCCGTTTGGGCATTAAAAATCTTAAAATCATTTAAGACGTAGACCTATAAGAACTTGAGTTGGGACATTGCCGATAATTTATTTTATGAATTTTAAAACAGCACTATCTGACACACAATCCTTACAATATCAAACCTATTGCACAAATTATCTATAAGAATCCTAATCTCAAGTAATATTCAATCTAACACTGTATCTAATGCTACCATACACATAAATATAGTTAAAAGGAAAATTATGATAAATTAACTATACAAAAAGTTTCTCTGAAGATATTCTTTGAGAATACAAAAAAAAAGAGAGAGGAAAAACAATGTGCATTTGCCATTTGAGAAAACAAGCGAAGAGTTATGCTAATCGATTAGGCGTCAGTAACTTGGGTTTCCATAAGTTCAAATTGTTTATATTTTAGTAGGAAGTGTTAACAAAAACAATATATATCAGTTGATGGGTGAAAAATCTATGGCCATAAATTAAATCAAAATTATTTCGATAAACAGCAAATAAAAATACCAAAATTGTAACACTCCCATTTTAAAATCCCACTGGAACTAAAAAAAAAATCAAAATAAAGGGGGCATTTTCTTAGCCTTAAGATGAGACGTGAGCAGTATCCAATTGATATTCAGCGCAGCTGTCTCTAACGCATGAGCCTTCAGCTGAACTACCAACACAACATCAAAAAGACAAACATTCCCATATCATCATCCCCCCCCCCCGAAAAAAAGAAAAGAAAAAAAAATCCGTCGTTCAAGATTCAGACCAGTGTTGTGTATTCAGAAAAGTTTCAGTAAAAGGACGAATTCAGTGATTCAGATACGATAACAAGGTGTCAGATCTAATTGGCTAAAATCCCAGTTGATGCCTAAATCGCTATTTCCATGAATTCTCAAGAATATCAAATGGGTTTCATTCTTTTCTTCATCCTCAGTAAGTGCAAAACTATCACAGACGGGTGCCATTGGTATACCATTAAGGACACGAATAATATAATGATACCTAGAAGACCATTTCATTGGTGTAAGTGACACCGAATTTTTTATTATTATTATTATTATTATTATTATTATTATTATTATTATTATTATTATTATCAACGATTTATATGAAATAAGTGTAAATACAGTTAACGAATAAAACAAGACTGGCAAAACTGAACTATTGAAAGAACTAAAAGAGAGTATATATTATAATGTCATAAATCAGTTCACGAACAAATGTAATACATGCAAAAAATAGAAATAAAAATATGCAGAGGTTATAATATTAACTACACACACAGAAACACACATAGTTATATATATATATATATATATATATATATATATATATATATATATATATGCATATATATATATATATATATATATATATATATATATATATATATATATATATATATATATATATATATATATATATATACTGCATATATATATATATATATATATATATATATATATATATATATATATACAGTATATATATATATATATATATATATATATATATATATATATATATATATATATATATGTATATATATATATATATATATATATATATATATATATATGTATATATATATATATATATATATATATATATATATATATATATATATACATATATATATATATATATATATATATATATATTTATATATACAGAGAGAGAGAGAGAGAGAGAGAGAGAGAGAGAGAGAGAGAGAGAGAGAGAGAGAGAGAGAGAGAGAGAGAGAGAGAGAGAGAGAGAGAGAGAATAATTTCTTCCTTTTATTCGCGTTTACACATGGAATGTATATATAATTAGGAGGTAGGAGATATACAAAAGTCCATGAAAAAGGAAAGCAACCATCTAGCATATTTTCAAGTAAGGTCATTTAAATGTTAATAGATAAACAAAGTTTGTGAGATGTGACCATTAAAATAGGCGATATTGGTTAAACACCATAAACTAAGAAAGGTCTCTTGGTGATCATAGACCCGGTGTAAAGATTTCAAGTTACCCTCAGTTTCAAGCTCCCCCCCCCCCCCCCGATAACTTTAAACCAGTTTTAGATTTCCAGGAGGGGGGGGGGGTGTAGTTTGAAACCAATTTCAAGCAATCCCACGCCCCGTGTTTTCAAGTTACCCCCTCTTCGGAATAGAAAATTATTTATATGACAGTGCACATATGCATCATGCGTGCATTGCTTACTTTGCAGCAGTAGAAAAAAAAAAAGTTTATTTTCGTATTTAAGACCAAATATTGTGTAGGCCTATTAGTGAATTAGATCAAGGTTTCCCAAACTTCAGGACACCATGGAGCCCCTGAGCAGGGCAAAGGTTTTTCACGGAGCACTAAGAAGATAATTTCTAAGATAAATATGAAAAACATTATACTAACTAATGATTTTTGTGTCGCTTGACTTAAGCCTAAGGGAGCAACCACAAAAGCATTGACAAATTTGCTTTTTTGGTTGTCTGAGATATGAGTCATTCTTATTTTTCTCCTTTATAAAAGGACTTATTGGCAACTTTTCATCAAGTCCACTATAGTTATTTTGTGGAATTCCACAAAATAATTTTGCTGGCCTGGATGAGGAGCTTAGTATTTGCTTATACTTGTTCATTAGTAGTTCTTGTTCGTGATTTTACTATATTTTCGAGTTTACAGCCATTATTTGTATTTGGTTAATCAAAAATTGGTGCATTTTTTGTTAATTTAATTTTTTTTATTTTCTTTTTCATGGGCCATCCTGAAACTCTTTGCACCTGTAGTTATGTATCATATATCTTTCCAATAAAAAAGATCAATAATTAAATGTCTGCAGCCATTAAATTTTTCCATTGAAAGCATTACGTCCTTTTTAAGAAAGGGCTTCTGGAGCCCTTCAGCTTCGCTCACGGAGCCCCAGGGCTCCGTGGAGCCAAATGTGGGAAACCCTGAATTAGATGACACGTTAGAGGCCATATAGATTCTGTTATTTAAGATTTTGTGATAACGGAGAGGTAGAGAATTATTGTAGTGCGAGTGTGACTGTCGAGAATTGTTTTCTTTTATCATTACATTTATATTCACTTCAAGTGCTTCAGGTGCATGAGCTTCACAAGGCAATATACGTGGAGAAATTGACACAAAAATCCACAACGAGATGCATACGTTGAGATGTACCTAAAGACAGAAACACACGGTGCCATATTTCCGACATTGTGTTTCGAAAATAAAGAGAAAAGTTTGGGTGCCCGGACACTTGCACGACTTTTTGCCTCGAATTTGGCGTGGCAAGTTGTGACATTTTGTTGCACGAACTAGGAGGCTCCCACACTGTTCACGACGAGTTCACGCATAGTTCACGATGAGTTCACGACGAGTTCACGAATAGTTCACGAAAGCGTGCCCGTACATGTCCATATTGACACGAACTGGCACGACGAGTTCACGACGAGTTCACGCATAGTTTGCGCACTTCCCGTATTGGCACGACGAGGTTCACGCAATTCGGATGGTATCGTGCCGACTTGGCCACGCCATATAAAAACGGGGCTTCTCCAACCCTTGGTCATTCTTGGATTGGCTTTGGAAGAGACAACCATGCAGAGACACCATTGCAAAGAGAAGATTCCTATACCTGGCAACTGCTCTAGCCATTGTTGAAGAACAGCAGAAAAGGCTGGCAGAGGCAAAAGAGCAAGAAAAGGCATCCCCACCTCGAAGAAAGACAATTAGCACAAGGGCTGATCAAAGTTTATTATAATAATTATATCATATTTTCTACCACAACAATATATAAACGTTTTGCTATTAATGCGAGTAAAATCAAATCACCCTCAAATTGAAAGTACGAATAATGTGATTACTTTGAGAAAATTGCTAGTAACTTTTTTCAACTGACAAAAATACGATGTCGCCTGCACAGAGAGAGAGAGAGAGAGAGAGAGAGAGAGAGAGAGAGAGAGAGAGAGAGAGAGAGAGAGCAAGAGAGATATTCCATCAGTTATTATTATTATTATTATTACTACTATTATTATCATTATTATTATTATTATCTTTATTATTATTACTAGCTAAGTTGTAACACTAGTTGGAAAAGCAGGATGCTATAAGCCCAGGGGCTCCAACAAGGAAAATAGCCCAGTGAGGAAAGAAAACAAGGAAAAGTAAAATATTCTAAAAGTAACAACATTAAAGTAAATATTTCCTATTTAAACTATAAAAACTTTAACAAAACCACAGAAGCGTCCAGGAAGCTCTACATATACCCACACACCAACATAAGTGCCACTGTCACGCAGTAGTCGTGAACTGGCTGTGAACTGTCCGTGAACTGATCGTGAACTGCTCGTGCCATACGCAAACTGTTTGTCAAGTGCGTAAACTAGTAGTGAACTGCTCGTACCATCAATGCGTGAAGTACATGTGACCATGTCAGTGGAAAGGCACGGCCACGCTGCGATGCACGCATATTCGTAAACATGTCAACTTCTCGTAAATTTGATGTGAACTGTTCGTGAACTATTCGTGGCATTTCGTGACAGTAGTGGCATGGCACGCATTGCCACATACTGGCACGCATCCTCCCGCATTGTCCCGACGAGTTCACGACGAGTTCACGAACAGTTCTCGCATAGTTCACGACCCGGTCCCGAAATTTTATCGTAACCAAAATTTTGAACATTTTAAAATTCTCGTCACGACATGCCACGATGTCACGACGGGTTTACGAACACTTCACGCCAGTTCACGACGAGTTCACGCATTGGCACGACTCGACTCGTGACAATGTGTGCAACAAAATCGTGCTAGTGTCAGGGTGGCTTATGTCTTTTAGTGTTTATAATGAATACAATTACTTTATATGTTAAACTTTACTTATATAAAAACTCAATTCCAAATTGTTGTAATTTTTTAATATTATTCTCTCTCTCTCTCTCTCTCTCTCTCTCTCTCTCTCTCTCTCTCTCTCTCTGTGTGTGTGTGTGTGTGTGTGTGCTTTGAGAATCTCATCTATTTTGTAACTTTAAATCTCGGAGGATATTTCAGCAGATGGCCTTTCTGACTGAATACTAGTAAATGTTGATGTTAAGAGTGAGCAAAATAAATATTTACATCCAATCTGCCGTATAGAACATTCATTTTCAGGTGAGACTGGATAGTTCTATGCCTTTCTGGTTAGCTCACACTATTTGGTTGATCGTTTAATCCTGGACCTCTTTTTTTCAGAGCTGACTTTTATCACACCTTTACCTTTCTGGACAAAAGGAAACCCTATTAGCCTATATCCCCGATGCAATCATAAATATGAGGCTTTATTTCAGATTTCTGGCTGGTAATATTTTCTTTTTTTATCCAATAAACAAAACTTCTATTTCCATTTTGACAAATAGAAAACTACATCTACAGAACAAGAGCTATGAATTAAAAGGAATGACTTTCGGGACGTGTAATGACACGCATTTTACGATGTGTATTCCACTCTGACAGTAAAAGTTTTTAAAAGGCATTCGATCAAGAATTCATGATTTTATATTCTGTAAATGTAAGCCCCTTTAGATACACAGATCTCCGGAACTACAGTGGAACACATAGTTTCAAACAGATGGTCTTTTTTTTCTATTAGGGAAAGGTACTAGAAAGTGAAGACTCGCGAGTTCTTAAGAGTTTCTGGGCACCTATATTCCAGGCTCAACTTCAAATGCAAATGGACAAAAAAAAAAAAAAAAAAATAAAAAAAAAAACCGACTGTCTCCCCTTCCTCGACATTCCCCAATAGTTTTACAAACAATATTTGTTTTGCTTATTCGCTATTTATTACTTCAGAATTTCAATATAAACTGGTGAGGCATGAACTTGTCATTTTGTCTTCTCCATGCTTACTCAAAGGATTACCATGTCAACTATAATAACCCTGCATGCACACGATATAGTTTCAGGAAACGTAGTTTCAAAAAGAAAGATATAGTGAAAAAAATAACAAAAGCCCTTGGTATAATGATATTGTAATTCCGAAAATTACAATTACTGCATGAAACATCACATTAAACTCAATATGTTATAATTGTTACTGACTGCCAACAAATAGACGTTTATTCTACTGTTTAAAGGTGAATTGTAATCAAATATGTCGATGTCATATATACTATAAACAAGCTTTGTAGAAGTCTATCTCAAACTACTACTTCAGGAGAAAATATGCCCAATAAAAACAGTAACAGAAAAAGAATTACTGATCCCAAACAACTTGTATTTTCTACAACTGGTATTTTGGCAAGTGTTCTCAAATGTTATTACATCCTATCATCTAGCTAGTTCCCGTTATTACATATTAGCAGTACAGCAATAATCGTTCCTGTTTTGTGTAAAACATGCATATTTGTTTGGCAAACATAATCATGTTTGGTATATTACCAGGTCAACAAGATTGTGTTTATTTGAAATACTGTAATATTTATTCCCATGCATAGATTATTTTTTCATCTAGTTATATACCACTAAAATAAAAGTAAAGAACATAAATTGATTGGATTTGTGCTATCGAAAAGGGGGGAAATCTCTATTTTATCCCATTGACACATATGTATGTTGGGTGTTTGAATATATAAATATATTCTTATATGCATATACAGTATATATATATATTATATATATATATATATATATATATATATATATATATATATATATATATACATATATATATATATATATATATATATATATATATATATATATATATATATATATATATATACAGTATATATATATTTATATATATATATATATATATATATATATATATATATATATATATATATATATATATATATATGTGTGTGTGTGTGTGTGTGTGTGTGTGTGTTCATTTTAACCATCATCTCCTCCTACGCCTATTGACGCAAAGGGCCTCGGTTAGATTTCACCAGTCGTCACTATCTTGGGCTTTTAATTTAACACCACTCCATTCCTTATCTCCTAGTTCACGCTTCATAGTCCACGCTTCAGCCATGTAAGCCTGTCTTCCAACTCTTTTAGTCCCTTGTGGAGTACAGCTGAACGTTTTGTGAGCTAATCCCTCTTGTGGAGCGCAAAGAGCAAGCTCAAACCATCTCCATCTACCCCTCATCATGATCTCATCCACATATGGTACTCGAGTAATCTTTCTTATAGTTTCATTCCTAATAATGTCTTGTCGTTTAACTCCCAATAGCCTTCTAAAAGCTTTGTTCTCAAATCTACTAAATCTATTGGAGATTGTTTCATTGTCATACCATGACTCATGTCCATACAGTAACACCGATCTCACTTAACTGATACATAGTCTGATCTTTATATGTAATTTCATGCGATTTGATTTCCAAATTTAAATCAACTTAAGTATTGTTTGATCTGTTTTTTTCAATGTTTCAGTAAACTCTTATTCGGAAGAAACCTGTATTGTAGATAATAGTTATTCATTAATTAAATGATTCTATCTAATTAATCTTTTCTCCTTCCTATGATATTTCATCTTCCAATGCATACTCCGTTCTCATCATCTCTGTCTTTCTTCTATTGAACTTCAGTCCAACCTCGTATGATTTTTCATGCATTCTTGTAAGCAAGCATTGAAAATCTTGTGGTGTTCTGCTAACATCAGTATATCCTAGGTCTCCTAAATTCCTATCACCAATACGGTCCAATCCTTCTGCACCATCTCTGAATCTTCCTCGTAATTCAAAGACCTTGAGGGGGATTAACAGCATTGGTAGCAACTATATTCTTTTGCTGTTATCCGCTGTTCACTGGAAATTCATTTGATAAGACTCCATTAACATTAACTTTGCACTTGCTATGCTCATGAACAGACTGAATCAAATTTACATATTTAAGAAGAATTCCATAATAACGCAGGACTCTCCACAAAATTAGCCGGTGCACACTATCAAAGGCTTTTTCATAGTTCACAATTGCCATCAAAGGGGTTTCTATATTCTATGCTTTGCTGTACATGTCTCAAAATAGAAATTTGGTCAGTGCAACTTCTACCTTTTCTAAATCCTGCTTCTTCATCTCTCAGCTTTTCATCAATCCTTCTCTCCAGACTCTTAGGAATAAGCATATTATATATATTCATAACCACTAACGTAAGTGTTATGCCTCTGTAATTATCATAATCAGTCAGGTCTCCTTTTTTTTTTTCTATTTTCAACAGCACTCCAAACTCCCATTCATCAGGTTATGCCTCTTCATGCTACATTCTACATAATAAATTTGTGAGTAGTCTGGGAGTCACTTAATTTTCGGCCAGTATCATCTCTGCAGTTACGCCATCGTACACCGGGGCTTTCCATCCCTTTAGTTTTTTTCATAATTTATATATATATATATATATATATATATATATATATATATATATATATATATATATATATATATATATATTTTAATTCTCTTTACATCAATTCTGTTGCACTATGAAACATTATTACCCGTGTTCTGAGACAGTTATACAACCCCCAAACAGCAATATATAAAACGCCGAATATCCAAAGTTCTCTTAATTACACTCAAATCAAAACTGGCTAATTATTATTACAAATTAATCAGAACAACATCTTACTACGATTCATTAAAAGGATGCGAATGAGTATGAAATAAACAATGGTGATAGAAATAATGCACTCTTACCAAATATAAATATATTCTATATAAATTACAAAATTTTGAACGAATTTACATAAAAACAAAAATAAATCACTCGAAATAAGTCTGAAATAAATCAGATTAAGACAAAAATGCTACTCTCTGAAAATTGTATAATCACTTGACTTGAAATATTAAATCTGAATAAATATTGGATTAAGGCAAAGGAAATAATTGCACTTTGAAAATTTATATAATCACTTATTCGAAATACTAAATCTGCATAAAATCTTAGACCGTGACAAAAGAAATAATACTTTTGAAAATTATACAATCACTTGTTTCACTTGAAATTCAATGAAAATAGATAAACAGATCACGATACAAATACCTTTCACGTTTCTACAGGGCCAGTTACAAAAACTCCAAGAAAATTTTCATAAATACTCACTATGTTTACAAAAACCTGTCACACCAAAACTTTGAGATTTCACTGAAAACTTTTAAAATAATACAATGGGCTAGTACGAGAGAGAGAGAGAGAGAGAGAGAGAGAGAGAGAGAGAGAGAGAGAGAGAGGGCGATGGCTATAACTTAAGGCTGGATCTCTCTGTCTGATCTATGCATCCCTGGGGTCGCTACATATATGAAACTTAGCTAATTCCAGAATATTCATAATAGATCTGGAAGCATGGGGGTTACCTCAGGGCGTAAGTGTTATCAACTATCATGTATTGAACAGGGGAACCAACTCCGTTGCACGGCAACTCTCTCTCAGCCAGCTTCGCCCACCCACCGTTCTCGGAAAAAAAAAGATAAACCTAACACTAGGATTTTTGAGAATCTTCCAAAACATATGACCAACTATAAGAACTGCATATTTTCTCTTAAACATTACGTAATACCTCATAACAATATAAAAAAAAAAATTACATTAATTCCTAAAAAATAACGTAAATTTACATATACTGACCTGAATGAAGAATACAAATAAATCAAAGACGAAAGTCTTATATAATTTGCATAACAGACTTATACCTACATGAGAGGAACCCATTTTAAGAGCCGGGTATTCACCTCATCAATTCATATATGAAAACATTGATAAAATTTCTAAGTAACTTATTTACTTTACACGAGACCAGCTTTGCTAGACTATATATATATATATATATATATATATATATATATATATATATATATATATATATATATATATATATATTAAATACATTTCTAACAATATACTCATACATTTATAATTATAAATACACACACACACACACACACACACACACATATATATATATATATATATATATATATATATATATATATATATATATATATATATATATATATATATATATATATATATATATATATATATATATATATATATATATTAATCATTAATGATGAATAGTCCATGTCAGTATAAAAGACCTCAGACACGTCTTTCTATTCCCATCTGTTTATGGTCTTTCTATGACAGTCTTCTCGAAAAAAATTTCTTGGCTTGTCAATCCATCGTCTTCTCTTTCTTTCCTTGCCTTATTTGTAATATCTATACATACATTGTTCTATACTTAATGACCATGTATTGTCTGTCAATCTCATTTTATATCCTTCACGTGTCCATTTCTTAAAATATTCTATACGTTATTTTCCTCTCGATTCAATGTTGTTCCTTTTCTGTTTCTTAGTGTTATTCACATCATTATTTATTTCAGATATCTTTGAATTGTAGCTATATTATATTTCAAGACTTCAGAAGGCTCAAAGTGTCTGATGCATAAGTTAATAATGGAAGATCAATCTGATTATATATTGTCCTTTCATGAGAAAGCGGCACTCTATCTTTTCATAATCTCATTTTGTTTACCAAAACCTCTCTATCCCATATTTATCCTTCTTTAAATTTTGGTGTCATGTCATGGGGAAACTTTAATTTTTTTGTTCTAAGTACGTATAAGCATTAATAATTTTTAGATGTTCGTCCATAACACTTATTTGTCGTCTCTCTGCATTTTCATTGAACTTTATCTGGGTTTGACTCATACTCATTTTCCGTCCTACACTTCTGCTTTCTCTATTCATTTGTTCTATATATTTTTTTTTTTTT
>NC_090748.1:60030749-60040749 GCF_036898095.1 Palaemon carinicauda | reverse complement strand
GCATCATTCATATGCATGCTACCAAGTATAATGAAGCTCCAAACTACATATTTCAAAAAAAGAGGAGGAAAAAAAGACATTATAAGCTATAATGGCAGTATTACAGTAGGCCTATGATAATGTTTCTATGGAAGAACTTTACTTCAACTAAAATGCATGCTTTTCTTTATATCTTATAATCATGGATGTGATTTTATATCATAACTGCTGCTTGGTGACCAATTAGGGCATTAATGTAAGCCAATACCATATATATATATATATATATATATATATATATATATATATATATATATATATATATATATATATATATATATATATATATATATATATATATATATATATATGTATATATATATACCAAGTGGTCCCTGAATTTCCTTCACAAAACCAATAAAGGCCAAAAGTAATTTTATGGAATAACTACTTTAATGATTTTGCATAAGATTTACTCATGTTAATGGATTTTTTAATGCTTCTCCTATTTTTTGGTTGCTTTCTTCACTTGTGAGATTGGACTTGATACTTTTAAGAGTTGATAATAAATCTGCATTTGACTGCAAATCGTGCGCTGAAACACCTGCTTTCTTTAAGCCATATTTTGTATGCAACAGGCTCACTAAAGTAGCACTCGTCAATGAATTTCTTAAATCAGTTTTTATTAGTTGTAGCTGACTGAATATTCGTTCGACAGCGGCGTTTGAATGAGGTAATGACAACAATGATCCAACCAATTTAGCCAAATTTGGATAAGTTGGTGTGCCATCACTATCTGTTTTAGATAGCTGCAATTTCCAGAAATCCGCAACATTGTCAATATCACTATGATCCCCTCTCATACCTAATTTTCTGCATTCCAAGTCAACCATACTTCGATTGCAATCACTTACCAAATATGGATATGTATCCATCACATTTGAGAGTGAAGGAGGGCAAAGTTTTAATGCATTTTCAGGCTTAAGAAATTGTAAAGGTTGACACAAGGATGTATTAAATCTCAACCGTATCTGATCAATTAACTCTACTAAAAAGTCAACACACGTGTTTTTTAATTTAACAATTGCCTCTTTATCTCCGCTAACAACTGAGAGAGTCTGTGTTGCATTAATTCCAACATAGACATTTAGTGTTGGAACTTGAACACGTTTACCATGCACATCAAGTGTCAATGGATCACAATTGCGAACAATATCAATCTTAACAAAATCTGACATTAAGTCTTTGATCAGTTGACACACCTTTTCATGGAGAACATACAACATCGGTTGTTCACCTTGAAAAGTGTATTAAATTCATTGGTTTGATGCAGCTGTACCTGAACAAACTCTAATTGGGCTTTGATAAAAGGGTTCTTCAAGTTATTTAGAATGCTTTCTGTGACATACGAAGGGTCTTTCTTCTCATTTACAACACTAGTGAAATATAAAAATAATGCATCCCATTGTTCAAGTAATCTATTCACACACTGTTCAAGAGACAACTAACGGGTTTGGCTAAAGGACAACATCTTATGTGGGGAAATTTGAGTGAAAATCTGAAACTCTTTCAACTCATGTTGTTTCAGTGAGGATCGACTAAAATAACTGTACACATTCCGACAGAGATCCTCTAAGGAAGTAGAAAGTTTTAGGGAGGCATGCGATACACACAAATGAATTCAGTGACAAGAGCATTTTACAAATGTCACAGAGCTACAGTCTTGCTTCATTAATGACACCACGCTCTTTTCCCCCCAAACATGACATTGCACGTGTCAGATGAAAAACCAATTATGTTTTCCATTGGAATGTTTTTGCCGATGATGCTCTTTTTGATAGCAGTATAAATTGATTCAGCATCACATTTAGTAATTTCAATTGCATCGAAGAATTAAGCAACATTTTCAAACTTTTCATAGTCAAAGTATACAACACACATTGCTAGTTGTTTAGTTGTTCCAATATCAGTAGTCTCATCTGGTATGATGCTAAATTTGGTGATCCTAAGCATTTTCACAAGATCCTTTGAAAAATATACCCCTAGTCCTTGTCTAACAATGTTTGTGCATTTTTTTGCCCCCATTTTTAGATTTTGAAGAGCTGAAATTTCAGCAGAATTTGATGCACGGACAGACTTAAGGAGGCGGACTAAGGAATCACTTGAAGTAAATGGTAAATTATTTTCTGCCAAGAGAGCCGCAATTTTAGCTTCAGTTAACATTTGGAATTCAGCCGCAGACTGGTTTGCAAAAACAAGTTTGGGTTGGCTGTTCAAAACACTGATTGCTTTCAAGTGGGAAGCACTTTTTCCATGCCTGTCAATAGCTGTTTTAGCATTACTAATTTCACAATTACAAGCTGAACACGATGATTTTAAACTTCCAGTTGCAGGTGCTTTTAACCAAGACTTGAACTCCTTCTCATCTAACCACGAGGGTCGAAACCTTTGTTTATAGTAGATAAACTTTCGTTTCTTCGATGTGCTTGCAGCAGAAGCTTTTGATTCTTCAGAATCATAGCTACTGTCAGTACCACCTTTATCCATGCCAACTAATACTAAGCACGCAATTAAAGTATGAACACTTTGGAAACAAGAGCGAACTTGTGTAGCAGTAACACCAAGAAATCCAACTCGCAAGTAAAATTGAAGAAACTTGTTACAAAGGAATTCATGTGTTCAACTATTTAATTGACAAAATGTAAATATTGTATTTTGTTATTTTAAATAAAAGTTAAAAAAAAAAAAGTTCCATCAATGTTTATTCAGTTTCAGAGGGGTAAAGTTTAATTTGTTTTTAAATTGTACCTAAATTTCCATAGAAATTAAAGGAATAATAGTTTATTATATTATTTTAGATTATAAAGCATATATATAATATGAATATACGTCTATTATAATATTCTTTTACCATCAAAAGCATATTTCAAAAGACTAAAAGTTTTGGTGCGATCATGATCCATTTACAAGTATTCAACAAGGTACATCAGCTACGGAACCAAGTTAGCGTGAAGCAATATAGGCCCTATCTTGGAAATACCTAGATAATGACAACACTTTGCTAAATAATTCTAAGAATGCATTCGTTGAAATAATTTTCTAGACGTTTATCAGCTAGCATTTTAATAAATGCTTGTGATTTCACAAAAACAATTAAGTCATAACAATATTCTTTAGATTTTAGGCATTTCCTCAGAATTTCCTTAAAAATTGCATTTCCTTAAACACTGTGCAGAAAATGCCGAATTTCCTTAAAATAAGGAAATTTCCTTAGAAGTGAGAGTTGCAACATAACAAAACGAAAATGTTTTTTGTATTTTAAGATACCTTTTTAACTGAAGAATAAACCAGGGATAGAAAAACGTAATTTTCAACATGATGATTATCTATTTTCATCGTAATGTACCCAATATATATATATATATATATATATATATATATATATATATATATATATATATATATATATATATATATATATATATATATATGTATATATATATATACATATATATATATATATATATATATATATATATATATATATATATATCTATATATATATTTATATATATATATATATATATATATATATATATATATATATAAATATATATATATATATATATATATATATATATAGATATATATATATATAGATATATATATATATGTATATATATATATGTATATATATATATATATATATATATATATATATAAACATGTATATATATATATATATATATGTATACATATATATATATATATATATATATATATATATATATATATATATATATATATAAATATATATATATATATATATATATATATATATATATATATATATATATATATATATATATATATATTTCTATTTTTCTTTCTTCTTCCTCTGGATTTTTATATGGTGCTTTGGTCAGGCTTAATAGAAGGGCCATCGATGCCTGGTGGTTTTTAAAAACCATCTTTGCTGTCCTCTATTCAGTTGAATTGGCGATCCTGGAGGATATTAGCCTTTCATGGTGTATCGGCTCCGCAATACTGATAAGGTTTTCCGACTTTTTTTCTATTGTCTATTGGTTTGATCAATCACTTTATTTATATTTCCTCATAACAGATTGTTTTTTTTATCATTCTTGTTATTGTAGTTGATGTATCTCTTTTTATTACCATTAATTTTTAAGCTATCTAGAGACATTGAATGAAATCTGGGACCTGTACGTCCTAGATTTCATCAACCTCGTGTACTGTATTGCAATATTCGTAGTCTTCATGGAAATATTCAAGACCTTACAGTTGCGTCCAGACAGTATGATATTCTTCTGTGCATTGAAACTTAGGTTTCCAATCTGAGGCATTAATCTGAGCTCCTTATAACTGGTTTTCAAAAGCCAATAATTTTGAAAAGGGATGCCATTCCTAGGGCCAGAGGAATGGTGAATATATTAGGACTAAGTACCCTGCTTTCCATTAGCCCTGCTATGAATCTAGATGTCATGAGATTCTGGTAATATAAGTTTGTGGCAGGAATAAGCACTTCCATTTGTGTTCGATCTACCGGAATCAGACATGGATGATTCAATCTTTCATTGTCTTCTTACCATTTTGGCTATGATACAAGAAAATGATAGAAAAGCCTCTTTTATCTTTGTTGGTGATTTCAATGTTCACCAAAGGGAGTGGTGAAATTCAGTGTCTCCCACCGATCGCAATGGCTTAAGAACTTTAGACTTTGCCTCTGAATTAGGCTGTAAAAAAATCATAAGTGAAATTACTCACAGGTCTGGTATCTGCTTGGGCGTCGCATACATCGACTCTCCTGGCGTTATAACCGGTAATGTTGTTTTTTCTATTGGGACATCTGATCATGCCTTGATTTCATAAGCAGTGAAGACTGAGCAGCCTGTCCCTGATGTATCATACTAATGTAAGTTTTATATGAAAGCTCAAACTGACTGGAATGGTATTTTGAGTGACTTTTGGGCTTAAATTGGTCACCATTGTATAGTAGTGTTGATCCTGTTGTCCCTCTGAATGAGAAACTAGTTGACATAATTGATAGGCGTATCCGTTATCGTGTGCTAAGATACCAAATGAAAGACAACCCCTGGTTCAATGGTGATTGTAGATGTGCCTATTTTGAGAAGCCTGAGGTCTATCATCTTTGGAAAGGTAGTAGATCAGATTTGACTTGGAATAACTAAACTCAGCTTAGATACTTTGCTCAGAGAGTTTATGCTTTAACTAAAAATCAATACAAATTAACCATAAAAGACACCCTTTCTGGTACAACCCAGGAACATTTGTGGGGGACTACCCTTAAATCTACACTCGTTGGCGTATGGGGAACATTTCCTCCTTTACTTAAACCAGATGGCTCTGTCACTAACTGTCCAAAGGAAAAAGCAACCCTTTTGACTGATGTGTTTGACAGAATACAGAATAATGAGAAACTTGATCTCCTAATTTTTGAGAGAGAGAGAGAGAGAGAGAGAGAGAGAGAGAGAGAGAGAGTAGTTTAGCTTTTTGATCTCATGTAATTGAAGCTCTCTTGAGTGACCTTGATGCTTATGGAGGTGTAGACCCAAATGGTAGTCGTCCTTTGCTTTTTATAGGGACTGTAGATTTCTTAGCTCCAAAGTTGTCTGTTATTTTGCGGAAGTTAGCAAGAAGAGGAGCTTTTAGGGTAATGTTACTCCACTACGTAAATGCGCCTTTGGTGGCTCAAATCCAACTGATTTCCGTATAATTTCCATAACTCCCATATGATCTAAAGTTTTTGAATGTCTGGCAAAATGTCTTAATAGGTTTTCTGAAGGTAATCATCTGTTCCCTAGTTTGCAATTTGGTTTTCGTAAAGGCCGTGGAGCATCTGATGTCCATCCTACAATCTCCCATGCTGTACAGAAATCCTTCGATTTGGATCAGGAAGTTCGTATCATTGCTCTTGATTTTAGAGAGGCCTTTGACTGTGTCAATCATGATGCCCTTGTTTTCAAAGTCAAACCGTTTGGAGTGGGTGGGTCTTTTTTTAGCATCATTATTGAATTTTTCATTAATAGACAGCAAAGAGTTGTTGTTGATGGGCACCATAGTGAGTATATGAATGTGATATCTGGTGTTTCTCAGGGTAGGGTTCTTGACACATTACTTTCATACTACTGTATATACACATGTCATATGGTTTCAGCTAGAAAACCAGCTTGTTATATAAGCAGATGATGTTACACACTTTGCTTCAATTCAGTCTCTCAAATCTGGGGTTTATGAATCCCTTGATAGAAATCTAGCTAAAATTAGTGCATGGTGCAAATTATGGGGCATAAAGTTGAATCCTAACCAAACTCAAAGTTTGATTGTAAGAAGAGCAAGATCAGTGGCTCCTCAGCAGCCAGATCTCAGTATTGATATTGTTTCTTCAACTCGTTATGCATCTTTTAAAATTTTATGTGTGATTCTCGACTTCAAATTTACTTTTGAGAAACACATTAAGTCTGTGTCTTCTTCGATTGCGAAAAAAATCGCTTATTGAGAAAATCTTTCAAGATTTTCGGTGATCAATCTATTCTGGAGAGGTGTTTTAATTCTTTCATTATACCTTGTTTTTCGGTATTGTTCTCCTGTGCTGTCTTCAGCTGCTGATTCTCATCTTAATTTGTTTGACAAGAACTAACAATCTATTAAATTTCTTGTTCCTGATCTAGATATTAATCTCTGACTCCGTCATTCAATTATTTCGTCATGCATGTTGCATAAGATACTTCTTATCTCCCTTTACATTCAGATCTTCCCGGACAGTTCCACCCGTTTGTAATATTAGACATGCAGTTAATTCTAATAACCAGGCCTTCTCCATCATGAGGCTCAATACTACAGAGCATTGTAGAAGTCTTATTCCAGCTGTAACCAAGTTGTGGAATGATCTTCCTAATCAGGTACTTGAATAGGTAGAACTTCAAAAGTTCGAGTTTGCAGCAAATGTTTTGATGTTGAATAGGCTGACATAAATCATTTTTATAGTTTATATATGAAATATCTGTTTTGATGTTGTTACTGTTCTTAAAATATTTTAATAATTGCTAATTATTTCTCATATCGTTTATAAAATTATCTATTTCCTTTCCTCAATGCGCTATTTTCCCTTGTTGGATCTCTTGAGCTTATAGCATCTTGCTTTTCAGGCTAAGGTTGTAGCTTAGCTTAATATATATATATATATATATATATATATATATATATATATATATATATATATATATATATATATACATATATATATATATATGTATATATATATATATATATATATATATATATATATATTTATGTATTTATAAATATAATTTATATATATATATATATATATATATATATTTATATATATACAGTATATATATATATATATATATATATATATATATATATATATATATATATATATATATATATATATATATATATATATATATATATATATATTATATATATATACAGTATATATATATATATATATATATATATATATATATATATATATATAATGTGACACTACAATTTAATATGGTATTAATATTCATATCCGATAAAAGGAATGTTAGAACAACACTTTAATTGAAAGGTAAAACAGTCATTTTAACATATCTTTTTATGACAGTATGCGTCCTTAAATCAAATATAATTACAGATCTTATTAATACCTCAATTAGATATTTTACTAATTTCAATATGGCAACGCTAATCATATGACCAACTAATCATCCACATTATTTTTGAAGATGAAATTGAATGGGGTGGCTAGAACGTATGGTCTTTTTCCTTATAAACTTGAAATTTTAATGTTAGTGAACTTTCATGAGAGAGAGAGAGAGAGAGAGAGAGAGAGAGAGAGAGAGAGAGAGAGAGAGAGAGAGAGAGAGAGAGAGAGAGAGAGAGTTTTGAACTGAGGATATAAACAATACTCATGGGAACCAGTGTAAGTAGCAAAACTGAGATGTTGAATATTTAAAAAAGCTATAAATACAAGAATTGATTAAAGATTGACCAAATATGTTGTATTAAGTAGAATGTGCTAAAGACAAATCACTAAACCACATGTTTATAAAATTCTATTATTGATGGCCTATATTGTGAAAGAGCCTGTCTCTCGCGGAAAATGGCTACAATTTACATCGGGTAGTAAAAAAAAAAAAAAAAAAAAAAAAAAAAAAATGGACATTGCTGACCTAGAAAGTGGCAATAATTCACGACAATTATCATGTAGCGCAGAGGGGAGGAGCCTTTAGTCTGGAGATATTGCTATGAGTATCAGAGTCTTTCTTACATCCAATGGCAAAAAAAATCAATTCTGTGGTAACTTGGATATGGAAAATAATAATATATGTCAAATTCACATACCCAGTACTGATAATACAAACAGAAAAAAAAAATCGATGATATATTAATGGTGATAAAAATTTTCAGGTTCAGGAACGCTGGGAGACACTGAATTAGGAAAGCACAAAAAAAAAAAAAAATGTTTTACGAGTGAGCATTAGACTGGAACTGAAAATGATGAAAATGGTAGCAACGAATTTGTGCCTGGACTGGTTTAGATAACAGGAAGCTGTTTATGTTATAGATGCCTGTTAAGTTAAGACGTTTATGCTGGAGATTATATCATATTGATAGGTTTGAAATTTGTGGAGCAAAGGAGATTGGATATTCGAGTGGTTACATCTTGGAAAAGACATAATTGTTGGATATATGTGGTTTTCAAAGGAACATAAACCGTTAGAAAAACATATCTAGATACTGTATCCGTACAGACAAGACAGATGAGCAAAGATATGGAAGCAATGGTGAGAATACAAAAAAAACTGAAGGGATATTCATTCACTAATTGAATAAAAAAATTGGAAGAGAGATTTAATTCATAGGTAAAGAGGTAAAGGGTGGCTATATATCCAAGTCACACAAACCAGTAACACAAAGACACGAGAGGATATAAAACTGTAAGTTGTGAAAAGAACATATGAAAAGTTTAATAGAGAGAAAATAATTTGAAGTACAATGTCATCCCAAAAGAGATCTTATAAAATATAAAAGACAGAGAGGTCAGCAGAGGCAAAATCGAAGAAAAATACAAGGCAAGGAATGGGCATTAAAGAAAGACTATAATGAATAGCTGTGTTTAAGAACGTAAATATAGAGGTATTTGGTTATGGATAAATGACTTTTAGATTGAAATAAGCCCCCGGAGAGATGCAGTTATTTCTACAAGCATTGAATGAGAGGACTTGAATTAGAACAGAAATTAAATGGAGCTGATAAAGTTAAAAAAAAAAAAAAAGATATTGCGGACGTGAGTGTTAAAGAAGCAGTTAAGGTTTACAGAAATAAAAAAAAAAGAAAAAAAAAAGAAACAGGGAATAATGGAATTAGAAGCTAGATGGTGAAATTCAACATATAGAGATGGCGTAAAAAGTATGACTTCCAGAGGGAAGTAATAAGTAGAAAGGTGTAAGTTTTATATGGAGATAATAACTTGTTAAAATGTAAAAGAAACTAGTGTACTTCGAGACGAAGAAGTGTATATGTTGTGAAACTGGTATGGGTAAGGCTGGGAATACCATTATGTGAACTTTTAATTTGTGGTCTTAAATTATGTTGCTGGCCCAAAAACCTTAAAACACCATGATGTGTTAACTTTTCAAGAACTACGTATTACTAAACTTTTCATCTTTCAAATATATTTAAAACTCTATAATAACAACCATTTAATCTCAACAGTTTTCTCTTTTAATATTGCATTGTCACTTAACCAAAGCATATATGGTTCATTTGCATTAATTATAACTAAATGTAGTAATTTGTATTCACCCTGCTACCTTTCTGGATCTGTATATCCATTCATCTGAATTTGCCCTCACATCAACAAATCAACTTCATTAATTTTACTTTTACTACTATCCTTATTACCGTGCATTGCCTCACGTTTCTGGTATTCTACCACCATATTAAAGTTGGTTCATCTAAA
>NC_090748.1:60023249-60025749 GCF_036898095.1 Palaemon carinicauda | reverse complement strand
ATCTATAGAGATCCAGTCTTCGATGCCACTAATGTTAATTAAGAACGCCTTCATTGTGCGATGAACCATGAATAAAGGACTTATGTAAGAAGACATCAACAATGGCCTGCTAGTGTTGGTGCGCAGGTAGACGTGTGTTGGTTGCGGTGTGTAAATCTTTCAGAATGCGTTACTTCACTTTGGTTTATAGGTCTAACGGCAAGGGGTAACTTTTTCCATAACATGACGTAGGCATTGGAGATTGTCGGGGAAGGTTGCAGACAAAAATATCAGCAAGGATGACTAACGGATCATCATACACAATTTCAGCTGGCGAGATATCCAGGGGGTCAAGAGGAGTGATCGTTAATTCAATGAGGACCCAGGGAAATGCAGTAAACCAATTGGATTCATTGCAGCAGATTACCAATGCTGCTTTGATGGTGCGAGGAAAACGTTCAACCATTCTGTTAGGTGCAGGTTGTAGGTGTTTGTCTGATGGAGGGTGATGCCCAGAAAGATTTAACTAGTTATGGCCACACTTGAGAGGTGAAAGTGGTATCCCTGTCAGAAGTAATTTGCTCAGTGAAACCAAATCTTGCTATCCATTGTGAGAGTAAGACAGATGAAAATGAGGAAGATGTTTATGAGGCGGTTGTTACAGTTAGCAGGGAGATGGCTTCAGACCAACAAGTGGATCGATCAATCCCGGTGAACAGGTAACGGTGTCCTTGTGACGTGGGTAGGGGACCTACTACATTGATGTGGATGTGGACAAATGACGCCGAGGTTGAGGAAAGGTGCCCATTCTGAATCCGTGTGTTGATGTACTTTTGAAGTTTGGCATCAAGTACAGGTGTGCACCGAAATCTTAGCATCCTTAGTAATGCAGAGCCAAATGAACTTCCTCTTCAGTAACCTTGCAGTAGATGGGCGTGAGGAATATGGGAGGCCAAGGATGAAAACAAACCCCTCAGTGCATGGGGCAGGCATCCATGGTTGTGACCTACCAGTACTGACGTCACAGAGGAGGGTAGTGTTAGAGTTATCTAGGGCAATGGCTTCCCGATGGAGTGATGTGCAGGATGTTCGACATGATTGGTACTCTGGATATTTCTATTAGGCTTCTGCCAATGGTGGTGTAATCCAATTCGAGGTGTTGACAGCTAATGTGTTTCTTGAAAGGGCATCGATAAGGGGATTAATTTTTCCATGGACGTGTTGGAGGGTACACTTGTATCAAACCACAGGGGAGAGCTGTCATCGATGATGGGCAGACCAGGTGTCTGACTGTCCAGTGAAGGCATGCACCAGAGGTATGGGGTCCGTTTATATGACGACGGGCATACTATCTAAAAATAGAAAAAGTCCATGGACAGTCAAATGCATTACCAGTAATTTGTGGGCAAAAGTAGAAAGATTATGGGCAAGGTGAAAATTTGTCCACCCGCTCGAGTATTGCACCAATAGTGGTATAGATGGAATCAGTGGAAAGAAGGAGAGGGGAATTTGGATCGGCCATGTAGCACGAAAAAAGTGAGAGCAGCAGGAGTTGATAGGGCATTTTTTGCGTTGCAGAAGACCACTTCCTGAAGGGACCCTAATTCAGGTTTTTTGGCTTGCCCTTGAGGGAGGCATAGAGATGGGCAAGAATGACAGCGATAGCTGGCAAGAACCAGTGATAATAGTTTATCATGCCCAAGAATTCTTGCCGAGCTGAAACTGCTGAGGGAGTGAGAAAGTTCTGAAGGGCTAATACCTTCTCAGATATGGAGTGGACCCTTCTTGAGTGATGCAGTGCCATAAGAACAATACTTTGTTGGCACCAAAGTACACTTGTCGTAGCGATTTACAGCATCATTCTGGTTTTGGAGGTTTAAAACAATGCATAGGTGACTGAGGTTTTCCTCTTTAACGGTAAAAAAGGCAAGTATATCGTCTACGTAATATAAGCAGTAGGGAGGTCCTCTAAGAAGCCATCCATGAGGCATTGAAAAGGGGCTCCACATAATGAAGGCCAAAACAGGAGCAATTGAATAAGTATGTACCAGAGGTGGTGATGCAGCGGGCTATAGGATACATTCTGGATTCATGTAAATCTAAAAGTTCCCCTTCTAGAAGTCAACCGGGGAGAACACCTTCACTTTATGCAATAGGGAGGTAACATCGGCGATGTTGGAGAGGGGGTAGTGATCCGAATCTGTCTGAATGTTCAGACGCCTGTAATCTACACAAGGATGCAGGTAGTCATCCCTCTTTAGGACTATGAATAAGGGGGATGACCATGGGCTTGAGGCCTTTTGCACAAAAGGCCCATATCTTCAAAATTCGGAGAGTGATTGTTTAGAGGCGGCCAAATGATCCAGGACCAGACGCCTGAATCTGGCAAACACTGGTGGGTCCCGTTATCTTCATATGGTAATAAATACCATGCTTGAAGGGAAATGTGGGCATTTGGCAAAGTTCTGGACAGAAGACTTCTGGGTACGACATGAGGAGATGGGCGTAGACCTCTGTAGGT
>NC_090748.1:60000749-60015749 GCF_036898095.1 Palaemon carinicauda | reverse complement strand
AACACCAAAAAAGGGAGACCGACTGAATGCAATAATTATAGAGGCATAACACTTATGTCAGTTGTTTGGAAAGTATATAGTATGCTTATCCTAAAGTGACTGGAGAGTAAGATTGTTGAAGAGCTGAGAGATGAACAAGCAGGATTTAGGAAAGGTAGAAGTTGCACTGACCAAATTTTAATTTTGAAACATGTTTTGCAGCCTTTGACAGTGTGCAGCAGTCAATTTTGAGGAGACTCCTACGTTATTATGCAGTTCCTCTTAAAACTGTAAACTTGATTAAGTCTGTTTATGGGTATAGCAAGTGCAAAGTTAATGTTAATGGAGTATTTTCAAATGAGTTTCCAGTGAACAGCAGAGTACCACAAGGGAATGTGTTGTCACCTATGTTATTTATCCTCATCATGGATTTTGTAATGCGTAGAATGGTCAGAGATGGTGGGGAAGGATGGGATTGGATTGGTGATAGAATTTTAGCAGGCCTAGAATATGTTGATAATGCTGTCCTTGTTAGCAGACCACCACAGGATATCACACGAGGTTGGGCTGAAGATAAATAGAAGAAAGACAAAGATGATGAGAAAGGAATATGAATGGAAGAGGAAATATCATTGGAAGGAGAAAGGATTAATGAGGTAGAATAATTTAAGTACTTAGGAACTATAATCTCCAATACAGGGTCTTTAGAATTAGAGTATAGTAAAAGAATGGAAAAAGAAAATCAGACAATAGCTAGGTTAAATAAAATTTGGAAATCAACTCGCCTGACATCACATATAAAAATCAGACTATATATCAGTTTAGTGAGATCGGTGTTATTCTATGGACATGAGTCATGATATGACAATGATACAAGCTACAATATATTTAGTATATTTGAGATCAAAAGCTTTCAGAAGGATATTAGGAGGTAAATAGCAGGACAGAGTTAGAAATGAAAGTTTAAGAAAGATTACTCGAGTGCCATTTGTGGATGAGGTCATAATGAGTCGTAGATGGAGATGGTTTGGGCATGCTCTTTGCAGTCCCCGAGACACATTAGTTCGCCAAACGTTCAGTTGGGGTATACATGGTATTAGGAGAGTTGGAAGACCCAGGCCTACAGGGCTGAGGACTATGAAGAGTGAAATAAGAGATGATGAATGGAGAAGTATTGAATTAAAAGCTCAAAATAGAGACTACTGGCGAAATCTAATCGAGGCCCTTTGGATCAATTGGCGTAAGAGGAGATAATAATGATGATAATGATGATATTATATATATATATATATATATATATATATATATATATATATATATATATATATATATATATATATATATATATATATATATATATATATATATATATATATATATATACTCTTATAGGTAAAAGCGTGTCTATTTGAACTGATACTATGATTGTCGGAACATACATACTCTTACCCGGGAACAGGTATATCAAATCTTGTTCAAAAATTGCTGCTCACCCTGGTTAACGTTTGATATCCCGAGCGCATGGTGTTCCATCCATATACTGCAGAAGTTGTTCTGAAGTCAAAGCAATATGAATATAATTCCAAGAAAGAACCCTGGTTTATGGTATTCTTATCAAGTAAGAAAAAAAGTTATACTATTTGAATCACAAATAAAAATTAAAGCCAAAATATATCGAAGTGAAAATCGTACTAGGTGGAATATTCATTTTATTCTTTTTATTAAACGACATACCTAACAATATGTGATGACTCAAACGGTTATCAATATCTTCTCTCTCGATTGGGATTATTAAAACGATACCAAACTTTGGTGCACTTGTTAACTAATTTATGAAATTGAATATTTTATTTCTTTAATACCTACCTCGACGGAGGTTTTATCGTTAAGGATCAGTTAAAAAAATTCTAAAAGATATAAAAACAATAACAGCATCAAAAGTAATCAGTGCTGAAAGTGAGGTAATGTGAATTGGAAGGCCATCCTAGAAGAATGAGTGTATAGAAATAATGATAATGTTCTTGGTAGGATGCAAAAAGAAAATTTATGTAATACAACAGGCTAAATATAACATAATCGACAAACTATGAAAGACTATCGATATTAACATGGTAAATTTCAAGTAAAATAACAAATAATTGCAAAAAAATACGGAAGTACGAAAAATACTATGAAAAATACTATGTCATGCTGAAGAATGAGCCATTACCTTTGTCGTGCAAGGATTAGAAGTTAACAACAGCTATTTTTCCCGGATAAAAAATATGGTTACCTTCACAGTAATACCCAATCTTTTTCACTTTACTAAGATATTTCTCTACCACCTCCTCTGTATGCTGTACGTATCTTCAAGTATCTATGAATAGTCAGTATATTATTAACTAAAAGGACATGGTGCGTAATTGTGATTAAAAATGCATAATAGTGATCCTATATACAGTTTTCCTCTTATAACAAAAAAATAAATACATAAATTAAAAAAATCACACCTCAAAATATGACTCCCCAGAGTCATATAATATTATTATGAAGAATCCCGTTTAAAATAACTTGCCAAATAAAGAAATGTTTCTTATAATCTTATCCGACACTTAATTTCACAGAAGCTTAAAATGAATCGAGACCCAATGTAATGGACAGAATTGACGAGGAACAAAAACTCCAGGCTTCATCTTTCAAAATTGAAACATAAAATCGTGCTTGACTCGTTAAGAGTTTCTAGGGGATTTTTGATGAATGAAATATATAATGAATGATGAATTATTGTTTGTCCCTTGGTAACAGTGGGGGGGGGGGGGGGTGACAAAGTTTTAACTTGGGTTCTCTTTAGTGGATTTTAACATGGTTTTACAAACTGCCATCGGGAATAAAAATAGGGGTATGTCCATTCTCTGATTTTTTTTCCCCCGTGGAAAGTATTTTTTCGAAATTCTAGTACTTTCTCAATTAATTTTTTCCCCCAGTTACTTACAGAACCCAAAACAGTCTAAATCAAATCAAGCAGGAATGGTGCAATGATACACTTATATCATATTTATTTCCTGGATTGTAGTATCTTGCACTAACTGTTGAAATTAATAATCAATGACACTTAATGGCACAGACATATTGATACTAATAACAATGATATACAAAACCAATAATAGTATGTTAGAGTATCAGTAATAACATTAATTTCAAATTCATCCGTTACACTAGATAAGTTAATAATTAAGCCTTTCGAAGTGACTGCCAATAATAAAGATAAAATATTAAAACACACTACTCCAAAAATTGCGACGTCAGTAAAAACTGTTCCAGAAATTTCTCCAAAATTAATGATCAAATCCTCCCTGTGAACCAAGGCTTAATCAGTTCTCAAGGACTTGAAAAATCCAAATTCCTGAGACGATTTGTCACTAATCTATTAATGTGAATTACAGAGATTCCCTTTACTTCAGTTATTTAGCTTAGAAAATTTTTAAGGCCAAGATATTGCAATTAATGTTAAGAATTATGTTCCGCTAATAATTCACTCATTGGTGAGGAGGGTGGTTATTAGACTTGTTCAGCTGTTAAAGATTTACATAATTTAAGGTTGATAGAGTTATACAGCGAGTGAAAATATCAATTATTCTCTATTAAGCACATCATCCTTGTTTTACACATACGTAAATCTAGCCATTAAAAAATATTTAGAACAAACAATTAGACAAAGGAGGGGCAATTGCTCGCATACTAAAAGGAAACTGAAAAGAACTATCGTTTAGGAAATCCTGCAGTTCAATGAATTCAAGTTTCACAGAATAATACAAATTTTATTTTTCATCAATTATGTTCTTAAATATCTTTAAAACAAAATTGTTTTATCTTCACTATTATTATTATTATTATTATTATTATTATTATTATTATTATTATTATTATTATTATTATTATTATTATTATTATTATTATTTTCTAAGCTACAACCCTAGTTAGAAAGCAGGATGCTATAAACCAAGGGGCTCCAACAGTAACGACATTAAAATCTATATTTCCTATATAAACTTTAAAATTTTTTAACAAAACAAGAGGAAAAGAAATAAGATAGATTAGTATGCCCGAGTGTACCCTCAAGCAAGAGAACTCTAACCTAAGACAGTGCAAGACCATGGCACAGATATTATGGCACTACCCACGACTAGAATACCTATATAAACAAGATATATATATATATATATATATATATATATATATATATATATATATATATTGTAACATAGTTGTTATATATTTCTAAATTATTTAAGTTTTAGATGTATAATGTTAAGTATAGACATATTGTTATAAGGTTAAGTATAGACGTATTGTTTTCTTTCTTTAATAGTTTGTCGTTTCACTGGTGGTTATGTTAGTGTTTATAATGGACTAGCGGCTGTTTTATATTGTCAAGTGGTGTGGGATACGTGGCTGCGCTCCTGCGTGAACGGAAGTATGAAAGGGCTTGTTGGAGGAGGGTTCCTCAGTGTCTTTCTGAGCCTCCAACCTTGAAGGGCACGACAATTGCTGTTGGAACTATATTTATTCCTCACCATTGCAGAGCTATGTTGTGAAGCTGTTTAACCTTTTTTTTTGGATATCCTCTCTGCAACAAAGACTTTATTCTACATATTGTGTACTGCTCTTGGTTCAGTAAAAGCCAAGGGGACCTCTCTGCTCCAAGGTAAAAATTTTGATTCTTATATTTGTGTGCCGGGCCCCACGACCTGTAATCCTGGGCGGTCTTCATTATTGGAGCATTATAAAAAAAAAAAGACTTTCAACACCATGGTCTTGGATCCTTGTTTCTGCCACCCGGAATATGCCTCCAGCCGGGGAGTTTATTGTCCCCTTTGAGGAGACCCCTAGAAGCGTTTGAGGAATTTGCTAGGGATATTTAGTTTGTATTTGTTAGGATGTTCTTACTTTTCGTTGGCCTTCTCCTTTCTGGACCCTCTCTCCTTTCAGTATACATGTGTTGATGACCTTTCTTTAATTGTGTAATTGTTTTCTTTTGCAGGGAGTTTAAGAGTGAGTGTGTATCATTTATTATTGTATTATTGTGGTTCAGGTGTTATTTCTGTCTAAATATATTGTATTAAAATTAAGAAGATTTTTGTGGTATTTTCTTTGTCCCCTTGAGTTGACTTTGCACTCGTATTGATGTTTGGATACTATTCCACCTTCAGTGGACTTAGTATAGTATAATGGTGAATACAATTTGATAAAAGTATAGTGTTTTTTGTGGTGGTCAAAGCCAGCCATCATAAGTGGCGACCGTGACAGGATCTTTCGTTCCTGAGTATTCACCGGTGATAGTGCAAAGTTAATTCTTTGGGTAATTTTTCAGGCAGTGTATTTTCACCCCCTCGGTGTTGTTTTATGTAAATTTAGTATTTTGTGTGAATAAGTGGTCATCATGGTTGTTAACGTATTAAAACTCCTAAAAGGAGAGGGGTGTCAAGAGAGGTTGGCAGAGTTAAACAGGGAAGACTTGGAAATTGTAGCAGAGCATTTTGAATTGGAATATGAAGTGTCCATAAGAAAGGGTGTTTTGCTATTGCAAATTTATGATTATGTTAAAACTGTAAAGAAAGGTGGGGAACAAGAGGTGAAACCTGATTAAGTAGTGTCAGTAGAAATTTTGGATGGGCAAATTGCCCTGAGACAAATGGAATTTGAAATGGAAGAGTTTAAGGCAGGGGAAAGAGAAAAGGAGAGGCAGCCTAAGATTGCCAAGAGAAACCAAAGTTCTTTTTCCCCCGCCTATTCCCCAAGTAGGTTAGTAACGCCTGCTATTAATTTAGCGCAGGCTCTCAAATTTGTACCGAAATTTGAAGAGAATAATGTAGCAGAATTCTTTGTGTCATTTGTGAGGATTTCTGCAAGGTTGGAGTGGCCCCAAGAGTATTGGACCACTCTTATAGAAAGTAAATTGGTTGAAAGAGCTCAGAGGGTATATGTAACGCTGGAGGAGGATCTATCAGCAGATTATGAGAGTGTGAAGGCTATTGTCTTGAAGGCCTATGAGTTAGTCCCTCAAGCTTATAGGCAACGCTTCCGGAACTTAGAAAAATGTAGGGAACAAACTTTTGTTGAACTTGCCAGGGCGAAGGAACAGTAGGCTAGTGTTTGGTTCAAGTCCAAGGAGGTGGTAGATTTTGAGAAATTGAAGGAGTTAATGTTGGTGGAGGAGTTTAAGAGGTGTGTCCCGGATAAACTGAAGGTCCACCTCGAAGAGTTAAAACTCGAGACCGTTCAGGAGGTAGCCATCGCTAGTGACGAGTATTGCTTGTCTCATAAGAGTGAGTTAGGGGGAGTAACGACAAATGTGAAGTCTAGTTGGGTTAAGATGGGTAGGAATAATAATGCTAATCCGAATAATAATGATAAGGTGTTTAGTAGAAATAATCATAGAAGTAATAATAATCAGGGTAATGCTAATAATAATTTTTCTCCTAACAGAGGTGATAGGCCAATTATATACAATCCAGAGAAATTGAGGACATTAACGTGCCCTCTTTTGCAATAAGAAGGGGCACGTAAAGAGTATATGTTATGCGTTTAAAAGAGCGCAAGATGCTAATAGTAGGCCAGTGATGGGTGTGGAAAAGAGAGAGGGAGAAAATATCCCGACAGGGTCCGCTGACCAATGACTACCAGGTTTTTTTGACAGATATTTGTCCTTCGCGTTTAAAAGAGCGCAAGATGCTAATAGTAGGCCAGTGATGGGTGTGGAAAAGAGAGAGGGAGAAAATATCCCGACAGGGTCCGCTGACCAATGACTACCTGGTTTTTTTGACAGATATTTGTCCTTCGGTAGTGTCTCCTTCGCCAAATCGTCCGAGAAAAAACGAGTGCGTATTTTGCGTGATACTGGTGCAGCGCAGTCTTTGATCTTAAGGGAGGCATTACCTTGTAATTTTGTACCGGAAAGTGGGGAATTTGTGTTATTGGCTGGTTTTCCTGATACGGTAAAATCGTATGCCATTGAAAATTTTAATTTAATCTGCCCTTCCTTTGCAGGGAATTTGAAATTGGCCATAATAGATAAATTACCGGTTAAGGAGGTTGATGTGGTGATAGGGAATGATGTGGCTATGAAGAATAATACTTGTCCCATATTGATAAACCCTGATAGTGAAGTAGCAGCAGTTACTGGTTCTAGTGCTAGAATTGTTGATGCTGCAGAAATAACAATTGATGTAGATTTAAGTAGTTTAGATCGTAGTGATAGCCTAGCTGTAGATCTTGGAATGTTAATGGACAAGTTGAATTGGACTACTGAAGAGCTTATCAAGGCCCAGAAAAAGGAGTTTGGGGAACTCCCTATCGAGTCAGGGGAGGGGTCTGATATGACTGGTCTCAAATTTAAGATAATTAATAATATTTTATATAGGTTGAGTAGGCCTATGGAGGTGGATAATGTTGATCATGAAATTGTGTAACAGATAATGGTTCCCGTTGGTTACAGGAAGGAGTTAATGTCATTGGCGCACAAAAGTGGTTTGGCTGGCCATTTTGGAATTCATAAAACTTCCTGCAAATTGTTAGGGAATTATTATTGGCCGAAGTTGAAGGCAGATGTAAAGAAATTTGTTAATAGTTGTGATGTCTTTCAGAGGGTCGGTAAATCCAATCAGTGGATTCCTAAATCGCCTCTATATCCTATTACCATAGTTTCCGAACCTTTTAAAGAAGTCATTATTGATGTAGTTAGACCATTACCGAAGACGCGGAGAGGTCATGAGTATAGTTTAACAATAATGGATAGGATGTCTCGATATCCCGAGGCAATACCACTACGTACCATAAAAAGCATTAAAATTATTGACATACTAATTGACTTTTTTACCAGGTTTGGGATTCCTAAAGTAATTCAATCAGATTGTGGATCTAATTTCATGAGTAGGCATTTCAAAGATAAAATGGCAGAGTTGAATATAAAATATGTGATCTCTTTTCCATATCACCCAAAAAGTCAGGGAGTTCTGGAGAGATTTCATCAAACCCTGAAGTCTATGATAAAGAAGTATTGTTTGAGCCATGGTTCTGAATGGGATAAGGAATTGCCTTATATGTTATTCGCTTTTCGTTCTGTCCCAAGTCAGTCTTTGGGTTTTTCGCCTTTCACCTTGTGTTTGGTCACTGTGATCGAGGGCCTCTCGATGCGGTTCGTGAGTCTTGGGAGGGAGACGTCCCTGAGGTTAATTTATTGGATTATGTATCTAATCTAGGCGATAAATTAACCAAGGCTTGGAAATTTGCGGGTGAAAATTTATTATGTAGCCAAAAAAGAATGAAGTACTTTTTTGATAGAAGATCCAAAGCACGCGACTTTGCGGTAGGCGATAAAGTGTTAGTTTTGTTACCCTTCCCAGGGAATCCATTGAAAGCTTCTTTTTCAGGTCCTTGGAAAATTTAGAAAAAAGTAAGTGAAGTTAACTATTTAGTGGAGACACCCCAAAGAAGGAAACCTTTTCAACTGTGTCATGTAAATATGTTGAAGGCTTATATGGAACGGGAGAAAGTCATTCCCGTGGCAACCATTGGGAATACGGTAGATTCTGAAAACAATAACCATTTTTCTTTTTTAGAGGGGGAGGTTATTGATGATAATTGTTTTAATGGATGTGAATGGCAGTCGGATAATAGAAATTCGTTTGACAATTTTGCGGGAGTAATTTCACATTTAGGTAAGGAAGAACAAAGGTCTTTGAAAAAATTAGTATTTAATTATAAGGAACTATTTTCTGATGTACCGGGTAGGACTTCGGTCCTTGAACATGATGTAGATGTAGGTAGCGCCACTCCTGTGAAACGATCTCCTTGCAGGTTCAATTCCTTCAAAAATGAGGTTGTAGCAAAGGAAGTGGATTATATGTTAAAACATAACCTAATTGAACCTAGTCAAAGTCCGTGGTCATCACCAGTTGTATTGGTGAAGAAATCCGACGGTGATTTCAGGTTATGTTTTGATTACCGTAAGTTGAAGGAGTTGTCTAAATCTGATTGTTATCCATTACCTCATATTGAGTATTGTATTGATCGAATGGGTAAGGACAAATACATTAGTAAATTCGATTTGTTGAAAGGTTTTTGGCAAGTTCCTCTTTCAAAGCGGGCAAGGGCCCTGTCTGCTTTCGTAACACCACAGGGACTGTTTCAATGTAAAGTGATGCCGTTTGGTATGAAGAACGCGGCTGCCACCTTTCAGAGGTTAATGAATACTTTAGTTCATGGTTTAGAAGGATGTGTGGTGTATATTGATGATATTGTTATTTATAGCGATGATTGGGAAACCCATTTAAAACGTATTAGGGCACTATTTGAGGTTTTGAAAAAGGCAAGTTTGGTAATTAATTTAAAGAAAAGTGATTTCGCAAAGGCGAAGGTGGTATATTTGGGTCATGAGGTTGGTAATGGTAAAGTTGCTCGTAAGCAGGCAAATACGGAAAGTACTGAAAACATGGTAGTCCCTAAGTGTAAGAGGGATGCCAGAAGATTCCTTGGTTTGAGTGGGTACTACCGAAGGTTTGATAAGAATTTTTCGGATATAGCCGATCCGTTGACAAATCTCTTGAGAAAGAAGGTAGCTTTTGTCTGGACGGATGAAACACAAAGGGCTTTTGATAATTTAAAAAGAGTATCAATTAATTTCCCTGTCTTGAGAGCTCCTGATTTTGACCTTCCTTTTTCTCTTGCCACGGATGCAAGTGACGTTGGTGTAGGAGTGGTGTTGTTGCAGAATGACGAACAGGAAGTTTCTTATCCTGTCGCATTCTTTTCTAAAAAGTTGTCCTCCGCCCAACGTAGGTATTCCACTGTGGAGAAAGAAACTCTTGCTTTAATATTTGCTATTACCCATTTTCAGGTTTATCTCTCCTCCTCAGATACACCTATTAAGGTCTTGACGGATCATAATCCACTGACCTTCATCACCAGATACAAGAATAAAAATCAACGATTGATGAAGTGGAGTCTCATGCTGCAAGAGTGGAATTTAGAATTTCCCCACATCCCAGGAAAGGATAATATTGTTGCCGATTTTCTCTTTCGCAGTGTTGAATATTAGTTCATTGGCAGAGGGCTATACAGTTATTAAAGGTAGTATCTGTATCGTTCTAATTATGGTGTGTGTGCTGTTGAAGTGGGCACGTAGTGAGTAGAAACAAATGTATATTTAAGATTTATTAATCGTGGTTTCTTTACAGAAGACTAATGTTTTAGGTATAGTATACGGGATATTTAAGGTTAATAGGTGAGGGTGATTACTGGTACTGGCTAATGTTTGATTAATTAGGTGGTCTAAGGTTTTGAGGTGTCAGGTACGATAAGGTTTATAATAAGCTAAGAAAAGAGATAGGCACTAATCTGGTTATTCTTTATTTTCAGGCTAATAATTACGCTTCATCGATTTTGAGTGTTTGCGCAGAGGAATCTTGTGGTGGTCTTCTCTGTGTCGTTCAGTGTGTGTATGTATTGGACACTATGGTGATAAGTGTGATATAACACTAAAATAGACAGTGGTTTTTGAGATCAACATTTATTGATAGTGAGTGAAGTGTATCCCTGAAAGTGAACAGTGTATTGAGTGTAGAAAAGGTTATTGCCTTTGGACTATATATACAGAATCCGGTTGTTAGTGCAATGACTCGTTATTAAGTTTATTAATGGTGTGAGTGATGTGAAATTCTTAGGTTGGGTATCTATTTATCGAATGGTGATGTTGAGAGTTTCTGGTTTTGGAAAGTTTTCCTGTGCTTAGAATTAAGTTTAAGAGGTTGTTAGTATTTGTTATATATTTCTATCCTTGTGAGCTGCAAACCTTGGTACTTGCCACCCTCTTTCCTTTTGTTTGTCATATTTTTGCAGTTTGTTTAATAATTATTTTTTAGTGTTAGTTTAATATTTCAATATGTGATAACCTGTATGTTGTATTTTAAATCACATTATAAGAAAGAAAATATACTTTTGGGAATTTTTTTTTTGTTGGGTGAGGAGGTGTAACATAGTTGTTATATATTTCTAAATTATTTAAGTTTTAAGATGTATAAGGTTATGTATAGACGTATTGTTATAAGATTAAGTAGAGACGTATTGTTTTCTTTCTTTAATAGTTTGTCTTTTCACTGGTGGTTATGTTATTGTTTGTAATGGACTAACGGCTGTTTTATATTTTCAAGTGGCACAACGTGGCTGCGCTCTTGCGTGAACGAAGGTATGAAGGGGCCTGTTAGAGGAGAGTTCCTCAGTGTCTTTCTGAGCCTCCAACCTTGAAGGGCACGACAATTGCTGTTGGAACTATATTTATTCCTCACCATTGCATAGCTACGTAGTGAAGCTGTTTAGCTTTTTTTTTTTTTGGATATCCTCTCTCTGCAGCAAAGACTTTATTCTACATATTGTTTACTGCCCTTGGTTCAGTAAAAGCCAAGGGGACCTCTCTGCCCCAAGGTAAAAATTTTGATTCCTATATTTGTGTGCCGGGCCCCACGACCTGTAATCCTGGGCGGTCCTCATTATTGGAGCATTATAAAAAAAAAAAAAAAAAAAAAAAAAAAAAAAAAAAAAAAAAAAAAGACTTTCAACACCATTGTCTTGGATCGATCCTTGTTTCTGCCACCCGGAATAAGCCTCCAGCCGGGGAGTTTATTGTCCCCTCTGAGGAGACCCCTAGAAGCGTTTGAGGAATTTGCTAGGGGTATTTAGTTTGTATTTGTTAGGATGTTCTTACTTTTCGTTGGCCTTCACCTTTCTGGACCCTCTCTCCTTTTAGTATGCATGTGTTGATGACCTTTCTTTAATTGTGTAATTGATTTCTTTTGCAGGGAGTTTAAGAGTGAGTGTGTATCATTTATTATTGTATTATTGTGGTTCAGGTGTTATTTCTGTCTAAATATATTGTATTAAAATTAAAGAGATTTTTGTGGTATTTTCTTTGTCCCCTTCAGTTGACTTTGTACTCGTATTGATGTTTGGATACTATTCCACCTTTAGTGGACTTAGTGTTTATGATGGTGAATACAATTTGATAAAAGTGTAGTGTTTTGTGTGGTGGTCAAAGCCAGCCATCACTATATATATATATATATATATATATATATATATATATATATATATATATATATATATATATATATATATATATATATATATATATATATATATATATATATATATATATATATATATGAGGAAGATGTACTTCCTCAATACTCTACTTACTGTCTGTTATGGTCAGCTATATCAAAACGTAATTAAACGAAATCCCCTTTAATGTTTTATTCCCCCATAAATTCTTTTGTCATAGAAATTAGCAAAATAATAACAGGTAAGAAAATAATACCATTAAACACACACACACTATATATATATATATATATATATATATATATATATATATATATATATATATATATATATATATATATATATATATATATATATATATATATATATATATATGTATATATACATATATATATATATATATATATATATATATATATATATATATATATATATATATATATATATATATATATATATATATATATATATATATACGTGAATGCGCGTGTGAAGGTATCCCGTACCTAGTCTTCCCGTAAGCTAACTTTCGTTTTGACGTCCCAAATGCGTATCAATCCTTCAGGGGTCCTGATGAAGGGCAACAAACTCTTTTCTCAGAGCATTCGTTTGACAACTTCCCTTCCTCCTGCTGTGGCGCTTCCTGGTCGAATTTCTTTTGACGAACATCTTGAAGGCATTTCATGACGACGGAACCCAATTGAACCATTGATCCCTTTGCAATTAAAATATCCTTTTCATAATGACCGTAAGAGGTTTCGCGTCTCAAATTGCCTCTCCTGATGTTGATGATTTAGATTGACCCACCTATATACAAGGCGGACCAGTGGCCTTTGCGTTGGCAGCCCTTAAGGGGAACGGAGCGTTGGTTGTATCTTTTAAAAGCTGTTACTTGTGTTGGATGACACGAACACTGATGAGAGACAGATGATGATGAGTCTGACACAGAATGACGACCGAAGCTGGAGCCCGAAGTTCAAATCCGGGGCACAGTAAACCAAACATCTCCGATCCCAAACCCGTTCCTTCATCGGTCCTAGATAATTATTTTTCTTATAAGCACGTGCTAACAGGAAGACGTCCAATTTGAGTGTCTCTCCTTAGAAGTTCTTTCTTTTAGAGGAAAAAAAAAATACTTCAGATTGAAGAATTTTACCTTTCGCTGGTTCTTCAATATTCTCCACTTCTGTGCAGTTTCCGCCTTATTCTGCACAATGTTTATTTTTGGATCGTCAACATTATAAACTTTACTTTCTCATTTCAAATCTGCACAATCGTAAAGTGATTAACAAATAACTAGTTCTCCTTTTCGGATTCTTTATTTCTTCTCTCCCGTTCTCCTTCCTGTCTCCCTCTTCTACCTGTATTTTTGTCCGAATCCTTTCAAATAAATCCATTATTAGTCTTGAAGAATCTGTTTAGCTTTTCATAACTGCCTTCCTGATTCTATTTGTTGTTGATTCCTCTTTGAGGATGTATTTCGGTTTTCTTCCAAAGTCGCAGACTCATTAATTCTCTTAACTTTCACCAAAGCATTTTCTGCATCACCCATATCTTGTTTCCTTTTCCATGGCCTCAGAGGCAAGTCGGTGATAAAATCTTGCAAATTTGGTTTGATCAATAAAACGATTTAAATCATCTTTTTACCTTTTCTAACATTCCTGCTCAAGATAAATGACAATTTGAATCCGATTTGGAAATGCCCAGTATTCCATATTTCTCCTAACAGAGAGACTAAGAATATTTTGGAGCTCTGATAGGGAAGCATTCAACTTTCCTATTGATGAAGAAAAACTAATTGAAGTCGAACAACGAGTTGGGAGAATTTTGAAGACTATTTCAGATTTGGTGCTTCAATATTCTCTACTTCTGTGCAGTTTCCGCCTTATTCTGCAAAATCTTTATTTTTGGATCTTCAACATTATGGGCTATACTTTCTCATTTCAAATCCGCACAATCGTAAACTGATCAACAAATAATAACTAGTTCTCCTTCTCGGATACTTTATTTTTCCTGTCTTCCTCTTCTTCCTGTATTTTCAGTCCGAATCCTTACAAATAAATCAGTTATAAGTCTTCAAGATTCTTGTTTTGCTTCTCATGACAGCCTTCCTGACTCCACTTGTCGTTGATCACTTTCTTCTTAGAAGAAATAAGTCTTCAAAACAAGAATCTTGAAGATTTCTTCTTTCTCTCCATGAGGAAGAAAAAGTTTTCAAAATATGATTCTTGAAGACTTCTTCTTTCTCTCCATGAGAAAGATGAAGTCTTCAAAACATGAATCTTGAAGACTTCTTCCTCATGGGGAGAAAGAAGGCTTCAAGCTTCTTCTTTTACTTTTCATGAATGCCTTCCTGATTCCACTTGTTGTTGATCCCCTTCTTCTTAGAAGAAAGAAGTCTTCAAAACAAGAATCTTAATGACTTCTTTTTTCTCTCCATAAGGAACAAGTCTTCAAAACAAGAATCTTAAAGACTTCTTCTTCCTCATGGAGAGAAAGAAGAAGTCTTCAGAATTCTTATTTTGCTTCACATGACTGCCTTCCTGATTCCATCTTTCACGTTTTTTAAAAAATAGGCTAGATACAGGAATTCTCTATTGTTGGCTGGGCGGGGCTCCCCCCTACCGGCGGGCTGGGCGGGGCTCCCCCCTTCCGGCTGGCTGGGCGGGGCTCCCACCTTCCCGCTGGCAGGTCGGGGCTCCCCCCTTCTCGCTGGCAGGGTGGTGCTCCCCCCTTCCTGCTAGCAGGGAGGGGCTCCCCCCTTGCCGCTGGAAGGGCGGGGCTCCCCCCTTCCCTCTGGCAGGGCGGGACTCCCCACTTCCCACTGGCAAGGCGGGCCTCCCCCCTTCCCGCTGAGAGGTCGGAGCTCCACCATTCCCGCTGGCAGGGTGGGGTTCCCACTTCTCGCTGGAAGGGCAGGGCTCCCCA
>NC_090748.1:59983249-59995749 GCF_036898095.1 Palaemon carinicauda | reverse complement strand
CTATGCATATATGTCATTAAAATCCAACATTTGCCCTTTAGTTCTTAATACTGAATGTTACTAAAATACTTTGAATTTCAAAAGTTTGCTTGTGTTAGCAATAATGTTCTTAACAGTTTCAGTCGATTCGTGCATCAATATTGACAGCATCAAGAAATGTTTGTAGAATATTCGCATTCATTTAAAAACTGGATTGATAGACATATGACCAAGGGCGATTGTGGGTAGGTAAATAATGATTTTATTTGGTAGTATGTGACTGTAGTTGTTCTTTAGTTTCTTCTTGTCTTATGTTATTTTGTGTTAGATTCCCAGGGGAACACTTGTCTGTGACATTTCATAACCAAGATGATTAATATAGATTAAAACATCTATTTCTTAGCCAAATAGATATACATTCTACATTGAAATCACACGGTATTATTGACGCACTCATAGCTGATGACATTGTTAATAATTATTAATCATTATGAATTATCAATTATCATCAATTAGTATTGATTATTATTTATTATTGATTATTATCAATTATTAGTTATCATCAAGTATTGATTATTATCAATTACTATTAATCATTAGTTGCCGATAAATCAGAATCTTCTCGACCTTTTCGAGTTCATACCATCGTGAGCATTGGAGGACCAACCACCTACGGATTCAAAAGTACTTGACTTTTCAGAGGTAGAATGAAAGATATCCATGGGAAGAAACCTTCCATGCGTGATGATACTTTATTAGTCAGTTATGGGGAGATGAAAAGGATTCGGGGACTTATATTGCAACCCGGTTTTCATGAACTACCAATCACCAGGAAATCCTTTCTACTGAACGAAAATACACAAGGAAAAAGAACGATTACGCATTTGTAAATATATACGTTTCCGATCGGACAATGAAAACTATAATCTTACACCGCATACCATCATTACTAATTTATAACAAAATCTATGTGTCCGATCTATTTACGCTAAATTTAGATGGAAAAGAGTGACACGAGGTAGATGCCACCCCTTATTGTTGATATATTAAGGCATTGATAATTTCTATCAGTATAGGAAAAATATTGTTTAAACTAAATACTAATGACTAGTAAAATGAAATATATATATATATATATATATATATATATATATATATATATATATATATATATATATGTATATATATATATATATATATATATATATATATATATATATATATACATATATATATATATATATATATATATATATATATATATATATATATATATATATATATATGCCTAACAGAAAATTTCCCAGTAAACGTGGAACTACATCAGGGGTCTGCATTGAGTCCTTACCTATTTGATCTGGGCATGGATGTAGTAACACAAGGTATTAGAGATCAGTCTCCTTGGTGTATGCTTTTTTCTGATGATGTTATAATGTGCAGCACTAGGCGAGAGGTAGTAGATGAGAAACTGGATGAGTGGAGAAGAGAAATGGAAAATAGAGGATTGAAGATCAGCAGGAAAAAGACAGAGTATTTGGGATTGAAAAATGGGGAGAATGGGGACGTTAGTTTGCAAGGATACAGATTGAAATGGGTTGAAAATTTCAGGTATTTAGGATCAACAGTTGAAGAGGATGGTGATCTGGGGGCAGAAATAAACCACAGAATACAAGCAGGATGGAAGAATTGGAAAAAAAATGCGTCGAGTACTATGCGACAGGAAAATAGGGGTTAAGTTGAAAGGTAAAGTACACAGGACAGTTGTGAGACCGGCAATGATGTATAGAGCGGAGACGTGGGCAATAAAGAACACAGAAGAGAAGAAACTGGATGTGGCAGAGATGAGAATGTTGAGTTGGATGTGTGGGGTCACAAGAACAGACAAGATACAGAATGAGGTAATTAGGGGTACCACAGGAGTTATAGAACCATCGGATAAGATGCAAGAAAGTAGACTGAGGTGGCAGGGTCATGTCATGAGAAGAGATGAACAGTATATTGGGAGGAGAGTAATGGAAATGGAGGTACAGAGAACGAGAAGGAGAGGGAGACCAAAGCGAAGGTGGATGAACTGTATCAAGGATGACCTTCGATCAAAGGGATTAACCGGTGATGAAGTGTGGGACAGAGGTATATGGAGAATGCTTATCATAAACATCGACCCCACATAGAAGTGAGAGAATATGCAAACAAAGAAAGAAGAAGAAAGATATATATATATATATATATATATATATATATATATATATATATATATATATATATATATATATATATATATATATATATATATATACGTATATATATATATATATATGTATATATATATATATATATATATATATATATATATATATATATATATATATATATATATACACATATATATGTATATATATATATATATATATATATATATATATATATATATATATATATATATATATATATATATATATACACATATATATGTATATATATATATATATATATATATATATATATATATATATATATACATATATATATATATATATATATATATATATATATATATATATATATATATATATATATATATATATATATAGATGTGTGTGGGTGTGGGTGTTAAATGTTTTGCACTAGTGCCCTTTATTTTATCACATCAGTGCAATTCTGAATTCATAATCAAATAACAATGTAAAAGCAAGAATATTCTACTGAATCCTTCAGTATTTTCTCAGGACTTACCAGATCAAACAAACACAGCATTATATAATTTTGCATTTTATTTATTTACTAATTTAAATGTTGAATTCATGATATCTTCGAAAGGTAAAGTTGAAGTTTAACGCAATCGTTAATTATTATTATTATTATTATTATTATTATTATTATTATTATTATTATTATTATTAGGTAAGCTACAAGACTAGTTGGAAAAGAAGGATGCTATAAGCCCAATGGCTTCAACAGGGAAAATATCTTAGCACGGAAAGGAATAAGGAAATAAATGACCAATGAGAGATGTAATAAACAATTACCCCTGGAAGTAAGAAAACTTTTCGGTAATCTCGATGTTGTCAAGTGAAAGGGGTTAGAAAAGAATGTGTAAAGATTAGGCCAGGCTATAAGGTGTATGCTTAGCCAAAGGAAACATTGGCCAGTCAAAGGACTCAATAACTCTCTAGCGGTAGTATCTAAACGTGTGGCTGGTGCTATGGGTAACCTACTTATCTTAATATCATGATACCTGAATAACATCTGAAGTGAACTTATTTAGGAAGTATGTTCATGAAAAACCAGTTGATCAATAATAGTCGATAACACTGGTTTACAAAGAAATTGAGGCAAGCACAAAAATACCCGTTTTTACCTAATTTTGGAGTGCTGAATTCAAATTTGAAATTCGTTTTTACTCATCACCTTTAGTTTTTTTAGGTATGCATAGTGTGCATTTTGTGCATATACGGTACATAAAGGCGTATATGCATTCAGGGTTGATTCTAATATTGTGAGACTTATGGCTTATTTTTTAGTTACTATGCACTAAATGTAAGTGATTGCATTACATTATACATATAATTATATATCAAGACGGATTTTCGTAGATAGGGAAGCAGGTCTCAATCCACACTCAGTAGTGCTCTGGCAGTCATTGGAAGAGGTTGTCTCGCAGCTGGCGCAGGAGGTTGGTGTCCCTCAACTATCGTGTTACAAATCTTTTGGGTAGCTAGAGATTAGTATTACATTTTCCAATGCACATTTTATTGCCATGCATATGATTTAGTTTTACTTTGTTATATTTTTAGATTCTCCAATGGCTTCATGCACGTCAAAATATCGAGGATGCCTCAACAAGGCCAATTCTTTCTGCTACTGTGTGGGGACTTCACAACAGTTGCACAACGTCGAACCATCACTTCCCTCCTCAGAACCGCCTACTTTCACTCTTTTGACTGTAAAATAGGTAATCAGGACAAGTCTTGGGCTCCACACATCTGTTGTAAACCCTGCTACAATGGACTAACTGCATGGTTTAATGGCAAGAAAGCGGCTTTCAACTTTGCAGTCCCGATGGTTTGGAGAGAGCCTCGAAGCCACGCAGATGATTGTTATTTTTGTTTAACTAATATAACTGGTTTCAATGCATCTTCTAGGAAAATGATCAAATATCCCAACCTTCCATCTGCTATGAGACCCGTTCCCCATTGAGATGATCTTCCTCTACCCACACCTCCAGTAAATAAGGATCTTCTTTCCTCATCAGATGAAGAAATGCCTTCAAGGGAGGATTCTGCCGAGTCAATATCTTTGGAAGATATTGAATCTACATATTCAGGAACAAGTGGCAACGAGCCACACTGGATCACGCAAGAAGACCTGAATGATCTTGCTCGTGATTTGTATCTGTCAAAACAGCAGTCAGAGCTTTTAGCTTCTCGGTTTAAACAGTGGAACCTAGTCCAGGAAGATGTAAGGATCACCAGTTTCATGAGTCGGAACAAAGACCATGCTTCCTTTTTCGACATGGAAAACAAGTTGTGCTACTGCACAAACATACCTGGCTTGTTCACGTCCCTTGGTTTGTCACATAATCCTTCAGACTGGCGTCTTTTCATCGACTCTTCCAAGCAAAGTCTCAAGGCTGTGCTTCTGCACAATGGGAATAAATATCCCAGCATTCCCATTGCACACTCTGTCCATCTAAAGGAGTCCTATGACAATATGGAGCTTCTTTTAGAAGCAATTAAGTACAGTGAGTACCAATGGAGTCTGTGTGGGGACCTCAAGGGCATTGGTCTTCTTATGGGTATGCAAGCGGGCTTCACAAAGTACTGCTGTTTTCTCTGTCTCTGGGATAGTCGAGCTGTATCCCAGCATTACAAGCAAAAAGACTGGGGGTCTAGAATCACTTTTGTTCCTGGCGAAAACAGCGTCAAGGGGAATCCTCTGGTGGACATGAATAAGGTGCTTCTTCCTCCTCTTCACATCAAGTTTGGTTTGATGAAGAATTTCGTGGAGGCGTTGGACAAAAATGGTGCTGCCTTTCAACACTTGTCTACTGTGTTCCTAGGTGTTAGTGCTGCTAAGCTCAAAGAGGGCATCTTTGTCGGACCTTAGATCCGAGAAGAGCTGAAGGATACTGATTTTGAGGAGCTTCTTAACTTAAAGGGACTGAGAGCATGGGAAGCATTCAAGTCAGTCTGTAGTGGCTTCCTTGGTAACACACGCATACCAGATTACCAAGCCTGTATTGAAAAGTTGCTGAAGTCTTACGAGGATATGTGGTGCCGAATGTCACTATAGATTCATTTTCTCCATTCCCACCTCAACTTCTTCACGCCAAACCTTGGAGTATTGAGTGATGAGCATGTTGAAAGATTCCACCAAGACATTACGAAAGTGGAGAGCAACTATCAAGGCAAATGGAACCCCGGCATGATGGGAGACTTCTGCTGGATGCTCTTGCGTGACATCCTGGAGGTGAAATACACCAGATCTTCTAACTTTTGACTGTCTGTGGTACTATGAATTGTGTAATTGTGTCATCCAAGTATATTAATGCAATCAGTGTTCTTTATCTATCCTGTTTTATCGGTTATAAGCTGCTGCAACTCTTGTAATGTGCACATATATTCTCTGTTTATACTAAAATGAGACTATTTAAAAGCCAGAATACTAGAGGTGATAGAGCAAAACTATTCATATATTTGAATTCAGAACACCCAAATTAGCAAAAAACATCTATCCCCACTCTTGCCTCAGATCAAATTTTTTTGGTCTGATAAGGTAAGAAAATATATATATATATATATATATATATATATATATATATATATATATATATATATATATATATATATATATAAATATATATATATATATATATATATATATATATATATATATATATATATATATATATATATATATATATATATATATATATACTGTATATATATATATATATATATATATATATATGTATATATGTATATATATATATATATATATATATATATATATATATATATATATATATATATATATATATATATATATATTTATACATATATTACTTCTGGAGATTTACATAAACTACCAAAAACCAATCGCACCTGATTATGTTACACTTGAAATATATAACCAAGCTCTGAGAGTAATACGCAACTCCCAGACGGTCTCTTAAGTTACTCTCAAAACAAAACTGGGTGTTTATTTATGTGAACTATTCAAAAACCTCTTCCTTCGTTTCATAGTCAGGGATTACGATCATAGCACTGATAGAATATATTGGTCATCGAATTAATACACACTTTACAAAAATAGATATACTCCATATAAAGTAAAGAATAATACAGATGAATTAATACTAAAATTATATCACTCAAAATATTAAATCCATACAAAACCTTAGACTATGGCGAGAAAATGTTATTTTATGAAAATTATACAATCACTTGTTTCAATGGAATTAAATTTTATAGAAGTATTTACTTTTGATAATTAATGAAAAAAGTTAACACTTTAACACTAACCAACATACAAGAATGATATTTACATATATGTAACTGTTACGCTTGCGTCTTTTGGTTCACACACGGTTACCGAAAAGTTAAGCATATTAAATACACTTCAATGTTTAACCTAAATCTCAAAAGGCCAGTTACAAAAATTTATGTTAGATGTACTTGAACTAAAATTAAAAAAATTCCACCGTTTGAACAACACTATACGCGACATACATTAGGTAAAAATCTTATTTACCTTTGAAAGGACACACATTTGAGAGGAGAGACGGCGTGCAAACTTCGGCTCTTTCAAAGTGATAGGCTGGGTCTCTTCTGTTGTCTATGTATTACTAGTGTCTATATATATATATATATATATATATATATATATATATATATATATATATATATATATATATATATATATATATATGTATATATATATATATATATATATATATATATATATATGTGTGTGTGTATATTGATTTAATATATCTGGAAAATTTTAATCGATCATTCTCGTGGCATGTGGGCAAGGCTCTAGTGGCGTAAGGTTGCTAATGTGATATATTTGAAGTAAAGGGTACTAATATTGCGGGGAGACCATCTCTCTACTAACTAGGCCCACTTCCCTTTGTGACAATAAAAGAATTGAGTAAATCTAATTCGAAAATTTCCATGCACTTTCTAACCACATGGAAACATGGAAATTATATAATCCTTCATGTTCATACCTGATATGGATCATACAGCACACCTAAACGTGATTTCATAAGACCTCGTAACAGAATTACAGGATATAAGAAGTTAACTTTTAAAAATAATGTAATTTACATTTGCTGAATTGAATAAAAATACAATTAAATGAATGGTCAAAGAATTATGTAATTTACATACATTTACTTAAACCTACATTAGTGGAATTCACCTTACGAGCTGGATATACATCTTTTAAATACAAAAATTAAATACAAGAATAGATATATATTCTTATACAAGGCCAGCTTCATAAGATAGATTCCCCCAAAAAGATTATTTATTTTGGGCCTGAATCCACTGATTCAGCCCAAGATAAATAATCTGCAATCATGTTATCTTTAACCAATATATGCATTATATTAATACAATAGGTTTGCAATCATAAAGACCACCAAGTTAACCTTTGATTATTGTTTTTCATTTTATTAACAAAAGTTAAAGGATAGTGATCCGAATAAACTGTAATTTCTTCATTCTGTGGTCTATTCACATAAACTTCAAACTTGCTCATTGATGCTTCTTCAGCTTTGACGATATAAAACAAACTGGGTGAAGAAGTCCTTCCTTGTCTTTTTCTATTAAGACAGCTCCAGTCCCATTATCTGATGCATCCACTTGGAAAAGGAACTTCTTTTTGAAATCAGGTGCTTGCAGTATTGGTTTCGAAGTAAATATGGCCTTTATCCTGTCAAAGGATTCCTCGCTCTTGCTGATCCATGCAAATTTTTTCTTGGGGCTAGTCAAATCCGTCAAGGGAGCGACTAAAGCCAAAAAGATCGGGCAAAAACATCGGTAGAATCCTGCCATCCCTAAAATCATCATAATTGCTTCCTTGTTGGGGGGGGGGGGGGGGGGGTGAGGCTTTCCATATTCCTTAGAGATTAGCGGCTAAGGGGGCGATTTGTTCGCTTCCGACAACTTTCCTGAGTTTATCAACGCTTCTAAGGCTAGACACTTGATTTGAGCTTTAATCATTCCATTCGGTACCTGGCCAGGACATGCCATCAAAATAGAGAGCAACTGAGCTTCAGTTACGGTAGCTTCCAAAAATTCCAGAACAAATGTGTTTTCCAAAATCTCTCCAAAAATATATATCCTAACAATACAAAGAATCCTATTAAGACTAAACTGTTCAAGCCTTTAATGAAAACACACCCATGTTATCACCAATATCAAAAACAGACTCACTCAATCTCAAGGGTCTGGTCACCAAAATTATATATCACGGCTAGAGAATTACATAAACTCCCTAGCTCCAAACTCACCTGTTTATATTACATATCTGTTACACTTGAAAAATATAACCGATCTCTGAAAATAATATACACCTCCTAGACGGCAATATATATGAACAATGAATATCTAAAGTTCTCTTACGTTACTCTCAGAAAAAACTGAGTGATTATTTATGTAAACTGTTATAAAACAACATCTTACATCGGTTCTTAGTCAGGGATTACGAACAACGCACTGATAGAAAATATTGATCATCGAAATACACCCCTTTATAATAATAAATATAATCTATATAAAGTAAACAATAATACAGAAAAATTAGCACTAAAATTAAATCACTCAAAATATTAAATCCAAACAAAACCTTAGACTAAGACAAGAAAATGTTACTCTATGAAATTTTTGCAATAACTTGTTTCGCTGGAATTCAATTCTATAAAGATATTTGGTTTTGATTATTAATGAAAAGCTTTAACACTTTAACACTATAATCAACACACAATACTGAAATTTACATATATGTAACTGTTATGCTTACGTCTTTTGGTCCACACTAAGTTACTGAATAACTAAGCAAAATACATACACTTCACTGTTTAACCTAATTCTCACAGGGCCAGTTACTAAAATTTTTGTTATATGTACTGAAATTGACGTACTACACTTGAATTAACATACAATGAATTCCACCAACGTTTGAACAACACTATACGCAAAATACATACACTTCATTGTTCAACCTAAATCTCAAAGGGCCAGTTACTAAAATTTTTGTTATATGTACTCACATTGACATACTACACTTGAATCAACATTCAATAAATTCCACAAACGTTTGAACAACACTATACGCGATATATATTGGGTAAAATCTCATTAGCGTTTGAAAAGACACACACTTGAGAGGAGAGAGAGCAAGCGTACTTTGGCTCTTTCAAAGGGTTAGGCTAGGTCTCTTCAGCTGCTTATGCATTACTAGGGTTTATATATTTACTTAATACGTCAAGAAAATGCTAATGGATGATTTTCGTGTCATGTGGGCAAGGCTCTAGCAGCGTAAGGTTGCCAGCGTAGTAAATTTGTAGAAAGAGATACTAACAATGCTTGCCATGCAACCATCTCTCAGCTAACTACGCCCACCTCTCTCTTGTGATAATAAATAAAAGAGTAAATCTAATTCGAGATTTTTCATGCATTTTGTAACCACGTGGAAACATAAAAAAATCATGTAATCCCTCGTGTTCATACCCTGTGTGGGTCATACCGAGTACTTGAGTTACATAGAATTTGGCAACAAAACTAAATAAAGTAAAGGATCAATGTTTAAAAATAATATAATTTCACATATACTGAATTCAATGTAAAAAAAAATTAAATGAATAACGAAAGTCTTATGTAATTTACATACATTTGCTGAAACCTACATTTGTGGAACTCACCTTACGAGCTGGTTATACAACTCTTAAATACACAAATAAAACATATGAATAGAATTTTTATTCTTATACAAGAACAGCCTCGGATATATATATATATATATATATATATATATATATATATATATATATATATATATATATATATATATATATATGTATATATATATATATATATATATATATATATATATATATATATATATATATATATATATATATATATATATATATATATAGATATGGAATTATATAAACGTAAATATGTAAATTTGATGAAATATGTTCATGAACATAACAAAGGCAGAGTAGATATTAGTGGAATCCCATAAAATAGATTTCCAGTAAACTGCGGAGTACTCAAAAAAATGTGTTGTTTCTTACGTTGTTTATCCTCCTCTTGGATTTTGTATTGCACGATGTCCTTATTAGCAGGAGGGCCCAGGATTTCCCATGCCTGCTTACCTGAATGCATGAAATATTACTAGAGGTTGGGCTCAACATAATATAAGAAAGACAGATATGAGATCGGAATATACAATGGGAGATGAAATATAATTGAAAGGAGAAATAATTAATGAGGTTTAATCATTTAAATATTTAGGAGCTCATGATCTATAATGAAGGATCCTTAGAATAAGAATTCAATGAATGATAGAAAAAGCAATTCAGATAATTGCTATGTTAAGAAAAGTTCAGAAATCAAATGGCCTGAAATTACATATAAAAATTAGGCTACACATCATTTTAGTGAGATCTGTGTAACTGTGTGGGCATGAGTCGTTATATGACAATGAAACAATAACCAACAGATTTTGTAGATTTAAGAACAAAGACCTCAGAAGAATATTGGCGGTTAATTGGCAGGACAGGGTAAGAAATGAAACTATATGAGAGTGTCATATGTGGATGAGATCATGGTGAATGGTAGAGAGAGATGATTAGTTCACCAAACCTCTTACTGGGCTCCATAAGGCACTAGAAGATTTGGGTTACCAAGGCCTACATGGTTGAGGACCATGAAGCGTGAGTTAGGAGATGATAAATGGAGAGCTATAGTTTAAAAAACACAAAAAAGAGATGACTGGTGAAATCTAATCAATCCCCTTTGCGTCTCTAATCAGATATGATGATGATGACATATATGTTGATATATATATATATATATATATATATATATATATATATATATATATATATATATATATATAAATAAATACATATATATATAAATATATATATATATATATATATATATATATATATATATATATATTTATTTATATATATATATATATATATATATATATATATATATATATATATATATATATATATATATATATATATTTATATATCAGTTACTCTCCACTTGGTAAGGGTTTAGTAGAATCTTTTCCTGTGATAAACTCTTTGAGGAGAAAGACACTAAAAAAACAAACCTCTAGTCTTTGGTAGCACCATAGCCTTTGTCTGATGGTCTTCCTCAGTCTTGGGTTAATTTCTTTTGCTTGAGGGTACCTTCAGAAATACTATTCTATACGTTCTCTTTTTTCCTGTTGGAGCACTTGGGCTTATGCTTTAATCTAATTTTCAACTAATATTATCGAATATCTTATAATAATAATAATAATAATAATAATAATAATAATAATAATAATAATAATAATAATAATAATGGTCGTAAGCTTCCCTGAGGAGTTGAGGTACTGCACGTTGTCCTGTTGCATAAGGAAATCAAAGGTCTCCTTATTCTGTGCAGGGATGATAAATTGTCCTCGGTGTTTGATCCTGATCGTCATCTTCGGTTGTGGAGGTTTTGCCTCCATTATAGCGATGGCAGCATAGGAGGTAGTGCTGGGACCAGTAGTAAGCCTGCATCTGTCTGGCCGTGTTGAGGTGCTGTGGGTGACCTCTGTTAAAGGTGATTGCTGGGCAGGATGGTTGATGGTGTCAATGTCTGTATATACTTTCGTGTTCTCAGTGTTTTCTCCATCAATCTCGTTGTTCTCGGGGATCATCTTGCAGTCGTTATTTTTGCTACTGCATTTTCAGGTGTTTCCTGGATGTGTTCCATGACTGGATGGGTTGCCAGGGTTGGTCTTTTCCTGGTGTGGCTTCTGGGTTTCATTATCTTTCCTTTCTCCACTCGATTTCGAGGGGAGCTGGAAAGCATAGAAGGGGACATGCCCCTGGCTGCCATCGCAATCAAACTATGTCATGCTGGCAGCTACCCGTTGAGCTAGCAGGTGGGTGTGTCGTTGATGCCTCCATACCAATAGCAAAAGTGTGATTATAGCGCAGTTCAAAATTCGCTAATTAGAAACTTGCATAACACTGGTTTTGGACGGTTACACACATCTGTGGATCCCAATAACAAAGTGAGAGGTATATCAATCCAATCATTCCATTCCTATCTCCTATTCATGACCTCCAACGTTGCCTGTATTCATTTTCTTTTGTTATAATAGATTTATCTCCCTTTTTTATGGTTATATGCATTTTCATCTTTGCCCCAGTAGAGATTTCAATAATTCTATGAGCAATTCTTACACCATAGCCACTCCCTGAATTAATAGTTTTGTCAGCC
>NC_090748.1:59975749-59978249 GCF_036898095.1 Palaemon carinicauda | reverse complement strand
TTATGAAAGTAGGGTAATATCAATGTCTTTATGACTATATTCCCAAAATACATATTATGATAAGGAATATAACAGCAATGGAAATAAAAATTCCTGTATGACAAAAGCTTTATTCCGAATGTTTCGTTAAAAATATTAATACAATCATCTCTCTCTCTCTCTCTCTCTCTCTCTCTCTCTCTCTCTCTCTCTCTCTCGTTTCAATGAAATAAATTTTCAACATTACTAAACAATTTTCTTCATCTTTTTGACCAAATATTCCATTTTTTGTGGATTTTCTCTAAAATGATTACCTGACCTATATAATACCTTTCTCTTTACAAGTGATATCCAGTTATCGCCTGTTTCATCTACATCAGCTGAGCCTTATGATGTATACTTATTTCTAAATTTAAAAGCCACGAACCCTCCCATCAAAGAACTTAAGGACTCATTTCCTATCAGTGTTTGAGATTTTATCTCTATTAAATCTTTTACTTGATTTTTCTGTCTCGGTCTCATTGTTAACAGGCAGAAGGTGCTTCATGAGACACGCAGAGATATATAACTCGGAATCTAGATCAATGGGAACAACATTTAACCTTTGAGATGGACCGTTTATATTTAAGCACTCTGTAGTGACACAAGATGTACAGTAGCTTCATCATTATTACAAACATTAAGACCCTAACTCGTTAACTTTTGTCTCTACCCACTATGTATAACCGTAGTCTATATTAAAATTCCAAAGGTGAAGGATGACCACGGTAATGATCAATTTGTCGTATTTAGGAAAAGAAATGTTTGACTGTGTCTTGACGTGGACGTCTTGTCATCAAGAACTGTAATCCTTACAGACCATGCAGCATGTTATACGATAATCCTTTTACTGGAGCGAAAACATTTTGAATTTCACTTTAGTATTAATAACCAAATATAGCATCCATTTCAACTGGACGTGAACAGCTCGAGAAAGCACGTCTACCTTTCTTTCAAACCAACTAACAATCAAAGATGTAAGATTAGATGTTTCATTACAAAACTGACTTTTCAATAAGCCTTTGTTACTACAAAATTTTATGGAATTAGCCTCTGAGGAAGAGAGTAATTGAACTGCTGTTTTCTCACATTGCCGTTTATAACCTCACATGTTCAAGTGACTCATTAATTTTGGAGGATATTTTGAGATTAGTTACTGATAAAGGTATGATTTTTTACATAGATTTTGACGTAAAGATTTTGTCTACAACATGAAAACCATAGTCTATTAAATAATTTTGAATTAAATTGATTAGATGGGGTGGATCTGCCAAGACGAAAATTTTTAAAAATTTCGAAGCAACAATTTTTTTAAATTTTAATCTGAAACTCAAATAATGGTATTTATACATACGAAAACATTTCTTGTAAAATTCTCTCTCTCTCTCTCTCTCTCTCTCTCTCTCTCTCTCTCTCTCTCTCTCTCTCTCTCTCTCTCTCTCTCTCTCTCTCTCTCATCTTCAGAAACATTCTTCTCATCGTAGCTGAATATTTACTTAGAGGAGAAATATAATTGATATATCCATATATTCTCGTGGTTTTTTAAGAGAGCCTATTCATATACAGTTCTCCTAGTTAACCAAAATGCTACATGCAACATATGCCTAGTAAACGTAACTTAAGTGACGAGATATTAGTGATAGGCTTACCTGAATCCCAATAGTAATTACATTATCATAAAGATTTTGTGTCAGTATGGCATCTTTTAGACTTCGGACAGTCTTAGGGCAGCAATTGAGCAACTCTTGCCTAAGGTTTCTGTCAAAATCATTGGCTAGGAAATGTGACGAACAAATTCGTGGAGATTTGGCATTGATACCATTATTTTTTTTTTTTTGCATATATTCACCCACTTCTTACGTAGTTCTGCATCTTTTGGGAAACTGGAAAATCTATTTTCTTTTCACCACCAACAGTTATATTGTTCTTATAAGAAGTTAAGCACCCATATATGACACATATAACCATGATGAATCTGTCAACACAAATGAAAACAAGAACACCTGTGGGAAAAAAAAATATAAAAACCGTGGCATATTTCCTGCCAATATGTTGCCTGGCTGAACTCTGCAGGTGACATCATGCGCGTGAGTGTAGAAAACGGGACCTCTAGGTAACTCACCTTATCTTAATCCATCTTCGTTAAAGGTATCATTGGCAACGCTATACTCGTTGCGTAAACGGGAGCAGCGGTTTTGCTATGAACAACAGAATCGGATAACAACAGTTATTTTGCTTGAATTTCAAATATCGCACGATAGGGAACACCTACCGATTTATTTTATACAAGACGTCAAGGAGAAGATGGAAAGCATATTTTTATATTACAGCCCACCCTTAATCACTATGGGGAAAAATCGGTGAAATTAGAGCCATTATTTGCAGAAGAACCTGGGAAAACGAAGAACATTCGAGCTCTAAGCTGTTAATCTACAGGCAAATGAAAATGGCCGCTTAGAAAATTAAAGTATAATTTTTGTCC
>NC_090748.1:59963249-59970749 GCF_036898095.1 Palaemon carinicauda | reverse complement strand
GCAGAAATTAAGAATTTATATTCTCAGAATCTAGTCTGCAACCAAGCTCTTTGACTATAGCAGAATTCATTAATGGTCCATCAACAGTCAAAGAGATAATTTAGGCCCGCACAAAATGCAGCTTAGCCAAACGTTGCCATAACAAATTAACACGCTTAGCTGCACCTAGTCTGTTTATCAAAAGATAGCCTATTGGTAATTTCCAACTGCCTGTTTTTGAGTTCACCATAAATACTACAGCTCCGCTTGCAACAAAACCATAGGATCTCGTGGCATCCTATTCGAGTTGTTGTTTAATTGCCATTTTATCCATTATCAATGAACATTATAATGATTTACTGCTTTTCAGTGTTGCATCAACTTTCATCTTCGATGCTGAAAATGGAAGACTAGTGAATCGCGATTTTTCATCGACTTGCTGGTACCATTTTCATATAGTTCGAGGATGTGACTATAACGTTGAGAATAAAACACTTATAAATGAAATGTAGTAGTTTGATATAATTTTTTGTTGAATTATTTATTACATTCATAAGAATTCCACGAGGTAGCATTTTTAACTGAAGAGCAGGAATAATTTGTAGCGTGTCGATGCAGATGACGGACGTATATATAGGTCTCAGCCATCAGGTCGCGACCTTTTTGCCAACACTTGGCCGAGACGGTCGATCTCACTTAATTCGGTCGGGGGCATCTCCAGCCATTTAACCTCTTGGTGGTTTTCATTGTTTACTCAGATTCTGTCACGTGAGGATCATGGGAGATAATTCTCTCAGCATTAGAAATTTGAAGGCAATTGCTCTTCTACTAGATGAGGAGGAGGAAGGAAAAGGATATGGGTACATTTTTGTTTTTCGTGTCGAACAACTGCCCATAAACTCCCACAAGTTCAATTAACTATTCATCCTTGAGGAAAAGTCGGGGTTGCAGGCCACGAAACGATCGGGTATGATACGGGTCCTCGTGCATACGAGCCATCATCCACCCTGTGAAGAATTTTCTTCACTCTTCTTCTTTTAATCGTATTTTTAGCTCTCTTCTACTAATACTATAGCTACCCCTTAAAAATTCTCTCCTACATCTAGTTTTCTTTAACGAAATATAGGGAGGACTAACCTAAACTTGTTGACAGTGGCGCACGCCATGCTCGTGACGTCACAGCGTAGATACGCACGTTAGAGGGCCTTAGTCGTAACCCCGGCGTATGTTGGTTCTTTCCTTAAACTACATGGGTCGAGATTAAATTCCTAAACTGCACATTTTATATAAATTCCAATACTGCTGAATTAATGCATCTTATATTTCTCAATACCAATTAAGGTTTGTTAATTTTAAGATGTATGCCTATCGCACCAGTCCATTGCTAATTAATCATTTTAAATATTAATTTTTAGCAAGTCAGAATAGGTAGGATTGTTGTATATATAACCTCCCTCAGAGCAGCAAGATTTATCTGAGTATTTAGTACAAAATCCTGCCTCCTCTGCACTCCTTTCAACAATATATTGCCCTGTCCTTAAGTCCCGATATGGCAACCCCAATGGATTACCGTGCGCATCATGACCGTCACTTGTTTGGCAAGGTGAAGCCAGGTGATCTCCTCGACCTCTGTGTCGGCCCATTCTACGAGAAGCTGCCCTAGCCTGCTGACCTGCCTGGTCATTGAACCCGAACACTTCTGGCTCACCCCCCCCCCCCTCTCTCTCCCAAAACTCGACTCACAAAAGGTTGCTGCCGGTCGGAGAGATTGAGAAGAAGAGGACCCTGATGTACCTAGTTACAGCTACAGTGAGAATTCTTGGGGTGAGCCAGGCAAGAGATTAGTGCGACAACCAGGTCAACAGCCACCACGGGCATAGGACTAATCTTTAAAGGAGTGCAGGTACTACATCAATGGCCATTTAGTTTTCCCCCATTTTTTATTAGCTTAGACTAATTTTAACTTGATAGGGAACCTGGCTAATTACACTATTCGGACTGTGTGCGGTGGGATTGTGTGTAAATATTTTTCCATTATTATTTCTTGCTTGGAGACTAGCATAGTCTCGGGGTCACGTGGGCCACGTGCCAGACCCCATTTGATTTTTGATTGTTGAAGACCACGTGTCTAACCCATCATTTTCATTATTTTAATTGCATCTCTTTTGATACCATTTTTTTGTGTTGTTAAGATGTCTGTTTTGTTTTAATGTCAACTTGTGAATAAATCAATATTAGGTTAATTAAACCTCCTTAGTATTTTTGCTCCCTCATTTATTTTAATGTGTGAAATGAATAGTTGATCACGGGACAAAATACCCAATATTTAAAGAGTAAGTCTATAGGTGGTAACAGCGAGGTACTTTGCATTAATATATTTGCTTCGAAGGTAAAGATCCTTATCTTTAAACTTTTAAACTACTTTACATCACTGCTCCCATTTTGGATTTTGTCTACCTTACATTAACGTAAAATAACTGTCCAGCATTTCATTGGGGTAGCTGGGACGGAGCCGGAACAGAGCCTGAGAATGAGATGACTATAGACCTGACAAAGCTAGAGTAGGCCATAAATTATTGTTAATCCTACGTGTGGAGTGCTTCGGCCTCTGGACAGTAAAATTTCCCCCTTTTGTATTTAAAGAGTGTGGTTTGTGAATTGTGACAGTAAAGTATTAGCAGGGTGTCTGTGCCCCGAGAGTAAGTGCTCCTATCCTCCCCTGTTGAACTTTATGTAACTGTTATAAGGAGACTTTCCCGGACTAAGTTCCCACTCAGAACGTAACCATTAAAAAATTCTCCACACGAGTGGTCCTTCGAACCGGATCTTTTACCTTTGACTTATGAAGCATTAACGTAATTAATCAGCTTGATTAAGCATATAGTAACTCGCTATATCACTTACCCACACGCACACAGCCAGTTTGTCGAATATGTAATGCCCAGACTTTAATTGGGAAGAGAAATTTGTAATCAACATGATCTTTTTGTATCGACCACGTGTTTAAGGAAAGAGCTACGTAACCAGGTTAATTTGTTGCTTGAATGTTCTCTACAGAAAGACTAGAATTTGTCGTAGGAACTTCACTCTGTCTCGGATCCGTTCACCCACGTGTTGTGGCGGAATCCACTTATACCAGATAGTTCTAAGCTACTTGAACTAAGGTTTTTTGTTGTTCAGACGCCCGTGTTTACTGCTCAGCTAGAGCGCCGGTGTACTCGTCCTGTCAACTAATTTTGCTAGCTAAGCATCTAATTTGTAACCTTTTGTACCTTGGTCTACCTTTCTTTTGTGTCGTTTACCTTCCCTAACCAACCTTAACTTTTCTAACTAATGTTTCCCGTATACCTAGCACGTGTCCTTGTCCTAAAGAGCGAATTGGCGCAACATAATTTTAAGTGTTCTTACAAGTAACGTAGAAACTTAACCCCAAGTCCGTTTCATTCCACGTGTTTGTTCCGAGATGGCGGATCTTGTTTACAGCCCAAACTAAGGGTTCGTAATTGTTTGCTACCGTAAGTAAATTACTGCGTGTAGTTAATTTAATTTCCTTTAGCGAGGAAATATTGTTTTACCTCCGCGTGAGGGAAATTTTATATTTGTTTAGCCTCCACGAGAGTGCTCTTTAAAGTCGCTGCCTTGTGCGCCAATCTACATTTTGAGTAGTTCAGTGGTCGCCTTAGTGTGCCCTTAATCGTTAAATCGTCACAACAGTGTCAGCCTCGACCTGTTAATTTAACTTTTAACCTAAATCTTTGCATTTATAAGCCCTAGCGCTTTCTCATATGTTTTGCTTCTCATAAATAACTTAATTAGTCATTATCGCCATGTGCGCATATAATTCATTTTAGCAAAGTCTAAAGTCACGTGACCTGGGCATCGTCTGCTTTGTTGGACCCGGTCACTTTGAATTTTAAAGTAATTTCATGATTTATATGTTTTTTGTCCATTTAACCATTTTTCTCCCATCATGAGTGAATTTAAATGTTCAATTATCAACCTTGTAAATTTGTAAAGTTTTCATTTTTACATTCCTTTTGAAAATTCAGTTATCCCTTGTTTTGCTTTACGAATCCGTTCATCAATCGTGGTCATTCCAAGATGGCGGACTTCATGTTTAACATAAACAACCTTCCACCGCCTAAGGCGGAACCGCTTAGCCCCGAGGAGATTAACGCTAGGCTTAAGGAACAGGAGTTGACATTCACTTTTGTTTGTGAGGACGCAGACCTAGCACTTCATGCTCTCGCTTCAGTAGATTTTCCCAACATGGGTCCTGAAGCCGTGGGTCATTTTAAAAGTGAAATTAGTAAAGTAAGAGACGAGCTTTGCAATTACAAGAATTTTTGGAGACGTCATTACGACCATCCCATTGTTAAATTAAATTATCCAGTGCTTGCTGCCTGTTCGAGTAAAGTTGAAATTGCATTCAATAGCCTCATGGCTCATCCAAATTTACCTAATCAGTCTTGTTCTTCTTCAACAAGGACGACACCTTCTGTGACACGTCCCTTTGTGAATGCCATTAACGTTCCCATAATTGAAACTTTTAATGTCTCAGCAGTCAGGCACAATGTTCATACTTTAGCATCAATTCCCCAACCTGTAAAATCATCACATTTCAATACTATGTTGCCAACACGGCATACGATTAGTAATTTTGAGTCAGCCCCACCTGCTTTATCCTCATCTCCAAACCTTAAGCCGCCAGTGTTTGATAACCCTCAACCCCCTTTGTCTTTGCCGCCGGTGACAGTCCGTCCCGGAGAAAACCCCATTCATTGTCTTAAAACGGACCCCCCTCGTGGTAGCGCAGATACCACACAACTTAACCGTGTGCGTGATGGCCAGCAGAGGCCTGTACCGGTTGTAGATTCAATCATTAAAACCGTACCATTCCATGGACCAGTGCCCACGTTGCCTTATCGTCCTATCTTTAAGCCCGTAACTTCCGCTCCAATCCGTGTTGACGCTAGAACATCCCCGTTAGGATTTGAAACCCGCCCTCAGAAAGAGCCGCGTGATCGCAAGGTTAAGACCTTAGCAGTCAGAAATGAACCTTGTGCACTGACGGCGGATTTAGCGAAGGTCACACATGTAGACCTAGCACCGGAGATTAGAGCCTGTCTACGATTCACTTTGCTTGAGGATAACGGTACCATGAACACCATTCATTATTTTCATTCACTCTTATATGGCGCGACTTTAAGCATTTATTATTTTTGTCAAGTCATTCAGCAGCATTTTTTCAATCAATCCCATGCTTTAACTTTAAAACGTAAGTTTAATTCTTGCCTTGACAATTTGTCATTTTATTATAATCCCCCTGACATCCTTCAGCTCGTGCTGAATATAAGCTTTGTTTTTAATGTTCACCGTGCAAACCTTTTCCCTTGAAGATGACATCCAAGACCATAGCTGTCAGAAATACGATGTCCCCATAGACCTAGTTTGTCTCGATTTATCATTCAGGCTAGTGTCAAATAACTTTTCACCTTTTGTCAGGCGACGAATTCAAAGCTTTCATTACGCCAGTAATTTTATATGTAAAGACATTTCATGTAAAACGTTGGGTGTCAGACCGGGATTGGGATTCACCCCCATAATTTTTAATTTGTCATTTGGCCTGACTTGTTGCTGAACTCGACCGTTATTGGCTTTCGTTTTGTTTGCTCTATCCGTACCCCTAGGGTGGAAAGAATTGAGTGTTTTTAATCCTTTAATTACTATTGCATCGTACGTTTCAAGTTAACACTGATCATTTACTTATATTAACGCTTCCGGGAAACATTGCCTGCGTGGTTCAATTTTCCCCAAATTCACGTGAAAGCATAACTTTTGATTCAATTGATTTCAATTAACGTTAAAGGCGTTTTGTTAACTTTAAACGGACGATGATGTGAAGAACAACTTCACTCATCATTCAGCCAGTAACCTTATCTCGCTCATACTAACAAGTAGTTGAATCACATTTGCCGGAACTAACCCCTCTCCCTTTTTCCTCCCCTTTATCCCCAGGGTGTGAAGAATTTTCTTCACTCTTCTTCTTTTAATCGTATTTTTAGCTCTCTTCTACTAATACTATAGCTACCCCTTAAAAATTCTCTCCTACATCTAGTTTTCTTTAACGAAATATAGGGAGGACTAACCTAAACTTGTTGACAGTGGCGCACGCCATGCTCGTGACGTCACAGCGTAGATACGCACGTTAGAGGGCCTTAGTCGTAACCCCGGCGTATGTTGGTTCTTTCCTTAAACTACATGGGTCGAGATTAAATTCCTAAACTGCACATTTTATATAAATTCCAATACTGCTGAATTAATGCATCTTATATTTCTCAATACCAATTAAGGTTTGTTAATTTTAAGATGTATGCCTATCGCACCAGTCCATTGCTAATTAATCATTTTAAATATTAATTTTTAGCAAGTCAGAATAGGTAGGATTGTTGTATATATAACCTCCCTCAGAGCAGCAAGATTTATCTGAGTATTTAGTACAAAATCCTGCCTCCTCTGCACTCCTTTCAACAATATATTGCCCTGTCCTTAAGTCCCGATATGGCAACCCCAATGGATTACCGTGCGCATCATGACCGTCACTTGTTTGGCAAGGTGAAGCCAGGTGATCTCCTCGACCTCTGTGTCGGCCCATTCTACGAGAAGCTGCCCTAGCCTGCTGACCTGCCTGGTCATTGAACCCGAGCACTTCTGGCTCCCCCCCCCCCCCTCTCTCTCCCAAAACTCGACTCACAAAAGGTTGCTGCCGGTCGGAGAGATTGAGAAGAAGAGGACCCTGATGTACCTAGTTACAGCTACAGTGAGAATTCTTGGGGTGAGCCAGGCAAGAGATTAGTGCGACAACCAGGTCAACAGCCACCACGGGCATAGGACTAATCTTTAAAGGAGTGCAAGTACTACATCAATGGCCATTTAGTTTTCCCCCATTTTTTATTAGCTTAGACTAATTTTAACTTGATAGGGAACCTGGCTAATTACACTATTCGGACTGTGTGCGGTGGGATTGTGTGTAAATATTTTTCCATTATTATTTCTTGCTTGGAGACTAGCATAGTCTCGGGGTCACGTGGGCCACGTGCCAGACCCCATTTGATTTTTGATTGTTGAAGACCACGTGTCTAACCCATCATTTTCATTATTTTAATTGCATCTCTTTTGATACCATTTTTTGTGTTGTTAAGATGTCTGTTTTGTTTTAATGTCAACTTGTGAATAAATCAATATTAGGTTAATTAAACCTCCTTAGTATTTTTGCTCCCTCATTTATTTTAATGTGTGAAATGAATAGTTGATCACGGGACAAAATACCCAATATTTAAAGAGTAAGTCTATAGGTGGTAACAGCGAGGTACTTTGCATTAATATATTTGCTTCGAAGGTAAAGATCCTTATCTTTAAACTTTTAAACTACTTTACATCACTGCTCCCATTTTGGATTTTGTCTACCTTACATTAACGTAAAATAACTGTCCAGCATTTCATTGGGGTAGCTGGGACGGA
>NC_090748.1:59940749-59958249 GCF_036898095.1 Palaemon carinicauda | reverse complement strand
TGTGGTGATATCAAAATGACCCTGACGCCAGATTGAGTGGGAAGGATATCATTGCAGTAAAATACATTGAGGTCGAAAGTGAAATCCTATAGAATACTATATTTAACGGATTTTGAGCGAAGCGAAATATCTATTTTTGGGTGAGATAGCCATGTCGTCCTGATGGAAGTTCCTTCATAAGTAGCTTCCTAGGTTATATGTGACTACAGTGATATATCCCAGAGAATTTACCGAAGGTACCCAGAATTCTAACTTCTGGAGTGAATATCCCTTAAAATTTTAAGAAGGGATATCGCGTAAGGACGTAATGGCACACCTCATAGCAATCTGCACCCCAGATAGAGTTTTATGTTCGAGGAGGTGTGGCAAAAATAAAAGGCCATCCCCGTTCCCTACTACTATCGATAGTACAACAGCGCCATCCCTACGATAGTGGCCATTACTTGTAGCATTGAGCATAGGCTGTTACAGATACAGTACTACGGGAGAGAAACTGAAGATCTCTTCTACAGAAGAGATGGGTGAGTCCATCAGGACGACATGGCTATCTCACCCAAAAATAGATTTTTTGCTTCGCTCAAAATCCGTTTTTTGGGCTCAAGCCATGTCGTGCTGATGGAAGCATACCAGAGCATTAATGTATCTGTGGATTTTCCATCACTGCCTAAACCTTATATCAACCTTTTCAATGGCCATACTGACCATATGAGACTAGTGACAATACCATTATATGTCATCATCACTAATCATAAACAATGTTATTGCTTCCTGCCTCCTACAGGAAAGAGTCATCTAGACAGTTGAAAAGGGATTTCAAGGTTAACATAAATAGTATGACCAAACTTAAGTACACACTGAATATACAAATAGTCTCAAGTTGTATATTTGACCAAAATGACATCAGTGTCTCTCATGTCTAACCTTTGATGCATACAAATATGTGAAGGATGCATTCTAGATAGATAAAAAATCTGGCATGTATAGATACAATTGTCTGGCGAAGGTGGACGCACTACATTCTAATAGACATTTATTTCTAATAAATGACTACAAGAGATGGTTAGCAAAACGAATGTAGTCGGGTCGGACAATGGGATTATACCTGAAACGAGTACAGGAATCGTAATTCTTTCTTGAAGGAATGAAGTCAAGAAATACCACTCTTAGATCGAAGAGAAGATAAAAGATAATCGCTCTTCATAATTCCCATACTGGTCACCATTAACTGCACTATGTACTTCGTACACCGGCACTGGTTCTATCAGTATAATTCCACACCTGGGATTTTAGAACAGAGCTTGTGTTACCATGGTAACACTTAAATAAAAGAAGACATACTTAAAAAGGATGACTTCCTCTCCCCTTAACTGACAGTCCCAGTCAATTATCTGTTCATCGTAGAATAAATGGCAGAGTAAATAAGTTACCTGACGTCACCACATATTGCTTCAGATCATGGACTAGCATAGCATTGTGTTTGTAGAACATCCTGGATGATTCTTATCCAGTGCATGTCCGAGGACAAGTGAGGACCCAAACCAAAAATAGTTTATCACAGAAATTAGGGGCCAGGTTTCAATACACTACCTGCCGCCACTACAAAGTGTTTCAGTTCATGCACTTGTTTTGCATAGTATTTGTAAAACACTCTGGATGATTTCCATCCAGTGTATGAACGAAGACGCTCAAAGTCCATGTACTGAAAGAAGATCAGTGATGAAGCAACCTTTCTCGGATCATAACCTGCGGGAGTACTGTCCGGATCCGCTCTACGAATAAAGTAGGTGAGCTTCACCCTTAGTTGATTTAGAGATAAATTTGATCCCGAAGTTTCTCCTTTAAAGAGCTGTCCTCCCCATGAAGTCTGAAGTTCTACGAAGATAGACCTTTAGACACTCTACAGGACATAGAGAGACATCTTCCTTCAGAGGACAGATTCTCCAGGGACCCCACCTCTTAGTGGGTAGCTCGTTTTTAGCGAGAAATGATGGATCAGGAAAGATATTCAGTTCTCCTAAATCTGTGAACTGAATGTGGCCTTCATCTCTCGATAGAGCCACTATTTCACTAACTCTAGCCCTAGAGGCTATTGCAAACAGAAAAATAACCTTTTGGGTTAGATCCTTAAGAGAACAATCTTCATTGATCACCGATGAGGCATAATGTAAGACCTTGTCCAAAGACCAAGAGATGGGCTTTGGTGGTGCTGCAGGCCTAAGTCTAGCACATGCTTTCGGAATCTTGTTAAAGATTTCATTTGCCAGATCCACTTGGAAGGCATATAGGAGAGGTCTAGTCAAGGCCGATTTGCACGTATTTATCGTATTGGCCGCCAACCCCTGGCTATGAAGGTGGACAAAGAAGGACAGACAGAAGTTCATAGAAATTTCTTTCGGTCCTTTTGATTTAACAAACTCCACCCACTTCTTCCAGGAAGACTCATATCGTCTTCTAGTAGACTTAGCCCTGTAATCTTTTAAGAATTCTATATTGCCTTCTGAGATCCCAAACCTCTTTCTAACCGCTAGGGCAAGAAATTCGTGAAATGAGGGGTTTGGGTTGTCCGTGATAAACCTAAGGCAGTTTATTTTTGAATCTTCAGAAATATAGCTAGGATCGGAACTAGGACCGGCCTCATCTAGTCTATTAGCCTCATTTGAGGATCCTCGTAAGGGGCTATTTAACGAGGTACTTTCTTGAAGATGCTCGTGATGAAAAGAATGAGCTGCAGTTCCGGGACTTGTTCCCATCTGGGATGGAATATGTCTGCGTCCATGGACCATTCCAGCTCTATCTCCTTGGATTGAGATAGAGTATCTACCGTCACATCGTGGATCAGTTGTAAGTGAACTGCTTTTAGGTGCCATTCCTTTAAGAAAGGGATGGGTAACTTCACCAGAACCGTACGATATGTTCGATTGTGAAGTCATATTTGATCTCTTCAAGCATTTGATGCGTGTTTTCTCCAGACTCTTAACGCATCCTTCCGATGTGTTCATTGTACAAGGTCTGTCAGAATTGCGAACCAGGGAAAGTTTAGCGTTTTCCCTTGTTAGCGTTTCGGGAATCTGATCGATCAGTTGAGTCTCTTGACGGACCTTGTGAGCTCCTTTCAAATTCCCAAGAGGAAATTGAGTTGATGTGACTGAAAACTTCGATGGTTTCTTAGCTATCGAAACCATAGATCTGGAGAAAGTCGAGACTTCTAGAGGCAAATCTTGCATCTGCGATGTCCTGGGAACCGGGTCATCTATATGAAGATACTTAGGACTGTGAGTCTGATACGTATCTATTCTAGGATAAATATTACTCTTCGTGACATGAATCCTAGATAGGAGGAAGGGGGGTGGTTGGCTGGAAGGTTCCGGGGTACACCTTTCAGGTCTGGTAAGACTACGAACACCCTTAATTGGAACAAGGTCCATATGTTCAGAAGGATTAACATTCGGAACTTGAAGTTTACTATAAACTTGTTGAGTGGCTACAGGTTCAGATTTCTCGAGTCCTTTTCGTGAACAGAAAATGGCCTTCCCTGGAACTCGACGAGCCATAGCTTTCTTACTACCTGTATGCTCTACAGCTCTCAGGTATACTCCTCCAGGAGGGTTTTGAACTGTAGGAGAAGGTAAGAAGACGAAAGTAGGGACATTTTTGTTTGCCACCAATGGCTCATTTCGAATAGGCTCTGGACCAAAGGATCGAAGGTCCTGCGATCCTGAGGGAAAGTTCCTCCTAGCCGAAGCGTCTTTATGCTTCGAATAATCAGCAGGTTTAGACTTTTGACCATTTGCCTGTAGCATTGTGGTCACTGGAATATTTCCAGTATTTTCGATCTTCTTTTTAGGTTGGGGACCCACAACCACAGAAGATTTTCTCTTTGAGGGAATGCCCCATTTCCGGAGAAGACTTATGTTCTCCATGGTGACATTCTTAATTACTTCCTTAATGACCTCTTGTGGGAAGAGGTCTTTACCCCAGATGGTGGAAGATATTAGCTTCCTTGTTTCGTGTTTCACTGTTGCAGCAGCGAACACAAACTCTCTACATGCTCTCCTAGCCTTCACAAAGGCGTAAAGGTCCTTCACCAAGGTAGCCATATGCATTTTGGCTATGACTATGAGCATGCCTGGGGGTGTTTTCGTAGGTTGAACACAACTCTATGTAGTTTTGTAGAGAAAGGGATGTCGCAAGTCTCTTCTTTGACTCGAGTTCATTAAACAAGAGCAAATCGGACAAATTAGGGAGACATGCATTGAATTGTTGACTTGCTACATCCTTGTCTAATTTTCCTACCGAATATGTCAAATGAACTTCTTTCCAATCCTTTTCCTGACCGGGAAAGGCTGGTGACAAAGGCTTGCACTCATCGAGTGTAGGACATGGTTCACACGCCTCTACAGCTTTGGTAACCGAAGTAAATGCCTTCCCCATAAAGGGGAAAGCGAGTGAAGTAGGAGCAAGAAAGGAAGGGTGTCTGTTATTCAGAGAGAATACCTTCGTCTCTGAATAATCCGCCCTCTTCAGATTACCTGAAAGGATAGTCTGTGCCTAACCATGGTCATGACCTCTTTTTGTTCCGTTCCTTTTCCTACCTTTGGTTCATACAACAGACCAACCCAACAATTAGGGAAAGCATCAAAGCTTGGCCAAAATTGGATTTTGTCCAAAGGAACAGCACCTAATTTCTCTGAGATGTAGAGATTGCCATTTGAAATCGACATCTGCTCCGCAAACCTCCAGGGATTGGTTATGGAGCATGTAGGAAGGTCTTGATTCATGGGTCGTTTGCCTGACCCGTGGGAAGCAACAAGAGAAGCTTTACAAGGTTCTATCTTGTGTTATACTTCCTGTTTTTTGCTTTGTTTGCCAAAGCTCTCTATCTGATTCTTCAGTTGGATACATAACTGTACCACATTATCCAATAGAGGGGTAGAAGACGAAGATGTTGACATCGGTGGCTCTTTAGCCGGCATAGGCGGAGGAAAGTCCGAAACAACATATTTCTCTTCTACCTTAGGGCACTTCTTGCCCTCGATCCCAAAGGTTTTCTCGCCATCAGGGGATGTAGTTGGCTCCTGAGGCACTACTATTTCCTCACTTAGCTTTGGAAATAATAGCTTACGCATCCTATCATTAGGTAGGAAAGGTCCCGGAGAGATCTTTTGGAAGCCTCTCACCCAGTTACATAATTTATACTGAGCTATATCCCTAGTCTCTGTAGACTTGGGATTATCAAAACCTTCAGACATCAATGTCCGACATATATTGCAACCCTGTGGGTTCCAATAATGTAGGGATCCGGAAATAATATTGCAGGGGGCATGCAACCTGCAAGTATTATGACCGTAAAAGTCCTTACTCTTGGCTTTGCAGGGGACCGCAGCACAAGATATCTGGTGTTCCTCCTGTAAAGAAAGGAAAACCAAATTAGTATACAAGGGACTATTACACTGATAATCAACATGTAAATGTCATCTACAACAGAATAGCTTAGGATAGTAAGCTATAAAGGGATAGTAGGAGATACATATTTGTGTACCCCCGCAAAAAAATGCTGCTACCTCCACTCAGTATTAACTACATGGAGCTTTCTCTGTTGAGAAAATCCAAGTAGAAGGGTTCTTACCCCTAGGGGTTGAGAAGTATCAAGTAAATGTCCCAAAAAATGTTAATACTGTGGGGTCAGGATGAGTGATTCTAAATCAGACTATTGAAGAAAATATTCCTAAAATATATAAGCGGTATCAGCAGAAAACTCGCTGAAGGGTACCGAAGGTATGCTAGAAAATACTACTGTATCATGGTACTGTAGTTTTCTAAATGCAGTAAGTCTATATTGCAAATTATCGACTACTGTACCTATGTATTGTAATCTAGTCATTATGCTGCCTACCAGGCAACATAAGACAGAAGGGTCCATCCAGCATAAAGCCAGATGGACTAGAAAATTAAAGACATATATTAGTATATCTGACTCAGGTCATTTGCTGTAGTCTTCCTACTATATTAAACTGTAGAGTTTCCTGATCAGGGAGACTCAAGAAAAGGCTGTACCTTTTAAAGGTTAGGAGTGTATAACTCTTGCCTTGAACTATCTAATATTGTAGGGTAATCCTAAACTGATTTCCAATATGGATATTGAAGAAATTATATTCATTCAATATAAGATTAGGCTCAGCAAATGCGCAAGCTGGATATCCAAAATATATTGGAAATAACTACTAGTACAAGAAATATAGTAGTTTTCTATCTACAGTATATACAATACTGAGATATACTGGCTATCTGTATAACCTATACAGTAGTTGATCCGGCATGTTGCCGGTCTAGCTAGGACTTGCCGGCATACCCGGCCAAACTAGCGAGACAGAGAGAGAGACAGTATGGAAAAAAGGGCTATCCTTTACTGTAAATGTATACAGTAATTAAGGAAGTAAAAGTCTAATAGACTGCCTTTTTTCCGAAAGAAGGTTCTAATAGAAGGGGAGAATGTAACATTCAGGCTACTATATAGCTACAGTACTGTTGCCGGCAATCCGCTGAGAGTACAAGTACAGTCGGCGCGCTGCCTACCGAGTCAGCACTGACTTTGCCGACCCGGCCGGCAGCACACAGGCAACAGAACCTATAGCAACAGTCCAAGGGACGACTGAAGAACCTTGGGGACAGAAGGGACTACCCACTCACGGCCATCATGGACGTAACTGCCGGCCAGGCCGGCAGCTGGCGAATGTGCCGTCAGCCATGTCGGCACCCGCCGGGAACGTCGGCAGCCGCCGGCAACGTCGGCAGCCGCCGGGAACGTCGGCAGCCGCCGGCAACGTCGGCAGCCGCCGGCAACGTCGGCAGCCGCCGGCAACGTCGGCAGCCCCCGACAGTCCATGATTGTCGGCAGCCATCTTGGTTGCCGGCTAGGCCGGCAAATGGGTATCATGCCGTCAGCCTCCGGCAACGTCGGCAGCCCCCGACAGTCCATGATTGTCGGCAGCCATCTTGGTTGCCGGCTAGGCCGGCAAATGGGTATCATGCCGTCAGCCTCCGGCAACGTCGGCAGCCCCCGACAGTCCATGATTGTCGGCAGCCATCTTGGTTGCCGGCTAGGCCGGCAAATGGGTATCATGCCGTCAGCCGCCGGCAACGTTAGCAGCCGCCGGCAATGTCGGCAGCCGCCGACAGTCCATGACTGCCGGCAGCCATCTTGGTTGCTGGCCAGGCCGGGAAATGGCTATTATGCCATCAGCCGTCGGCAACGTCGGCAGCCGCCGGCAATGTCGGCAGCCGCTGACAGTCCATGATTGTCGGCAGCCGCTGACAGTCCATGATTGTCGGCAGCCATCTAGGTTGCCGTCCAGGCCGGCAAATGGCTATCATGCCATCAGCCGCCGGCAACGTCGGCAGCCGCTGACAGTCCATGATTGTCGGCAGCCGCTGACAGTCCATGATTGTCGGCAGCCATCTAGGTTGCCGGCCAGGCCGGCAAATGACTATCATGCATTCAGCCGCCGGCAACGTCGGCAGCCGCCGGCAATGTTGGCAGCCGCCGACAGTCCATGACTGCCGGCAGCCATCTTGGTTGCCGGCCAGGCCGGCAGGCGGCAGTAGCCCTTCCGCCAGCCAAGATAGGAGAGGGAGTCTGGCTGGCTCCAGCACCCTACCGCAATGGTAAGGTTGCAGGATGTCAGCCTAAAAAGACAATGAATCAACCATCAAAGGGGATAGAGGGGTAGGGGAAAAGGGTCCTGTAATGTCTGTGAAAGGAACTGACACACTTGTCAGTACTACCACCTATAAAAGGAACTCTTTTTCTGTATCGGTATCGACAGAATCCAGGTGCCAGGAGAGACTCAGTTCTCCAACCCAGAGACTGCCGACACAGTTAAGGGGGTGGGGGCACTACCGCCTCCTCTCAACAAGGGAGAAACAGGGTTTGAGTGCCACGTTATCCTAGGCTAAAAGAGAATTACTCTTAGCCCAGGGAACTGTGGCACAGGACTAGTCTTTTAGTCGCAAGGAGAAGATGGTATACTACCATATCTCTAATGTGACTATGGAGGGCTAACCTCCATTATCGGCAACCTTGTCGGCAGGGGAATAAAGGTATCCTACAACCAACTCACCCTGCCGGCAGGTCGTCGACATAAGACTAAATACTCTGAGATTCTGACTAAATCCCAAAACTTGCTGGTATATCCACAACCAAAGGTTAAGGGAATAGGCAGAAACCAAACCCCAGGTTAGCCATGTCTGAATAAAATTCAGGCACGGCTACTAGGGTTGTAGCCTGAGGCTACACTCAGAGGGAAAGGGATTACCCTTAAGTCTCCGAAGAGACGTGAGAAGTTTCATAACATTCTAGGAGGAATCAGTCTCCAATGGATGAAAACGAAACACAAGGGTAATCGGGAAATGTCGAACGTTTAGAAGATGTCTAGGATAGGTTAACTAGGCTAGACGAGTTCTCCGTTACCTAAATCACCGAAACTCTAACTATACGATCGACAGAGGAAAAATGAAATAATTATGCACATAATCAAATTTTCACAAGAATAAATGCCTAAATAGCTAAATAATTACAAGAATTAAATAATGCTATTTAAAAACTGGAAGTCGTTCCGCTAACTAAATAACGCATGCCTAAGAACGACGGCAACCATGGCGCCTCCAGTAACTGGCCTGGCTCTAAAACACAATAAATACTGAATTCATTGTGAAACAGGAGCTAAAACATATTCAAAGTAAAGACCCTATACTCAACTTTCCAAAGGCGGAAGAGGATGAAGAAAGCATAATTAATAATCCTTTACACAATCGAAAAAATTCAATCACAGGAAAATACCACCGAGCGAAATCGCTACAATAAAAGGAATGGCCACTATCATAGGGATGGCGCTGTTGTACTATCGATAGTAGTAGGGAACGGGGATGGCCTTTGGAGGGCCCCCCTTTTATTTTTGCCACACCTCCTCGAACGTAAAACTCTATCTGGGGTGCAGATTGCTATGAGGTGTGCTATTACGTCCTTACGTGATATCCCTTCTTAAAATTTTAAGGGATATTCGCTCCAGGAGTTAGAATTCTGGGTACCTTCGGTAAATTCTCTGGGATATATCACTGTAGTCACATATAACCTAGGAAGCTACTTATGAAGGAACTTCCATCAGCACGACATAGCTTGAGCCCAAAAAGGTTATATATTCAGCCTACATTTAGGCTGATTAACACCTTTGTTGGCAGCGTGATTTTACGGATATTTAATATCATCATAGATAACAACTTACTAACAAAAAAAACATAAAAAAATTCAGAGAAAGATAAATTTACATAAAAAAGGCCGTGAGAAACCAAAAGCAAAGTCCCAAAGAAGCATTAAAACCAAGGTTCTGATTACTCATACAAAGAGCTTGAGTAGCTACAACTGAGAATATATAATAAATATTAGATTGCATTACAAATAAGGTCCAAATGCTAATGAAACAAGACTCTATATCAGCTGGTAATGTATCAAGAACACTAAACGGCTAACAAGATATTCAAAGAGGAGTGCCCATCCAAGGAGTTTTTAATGCCTGCTCAGCAAGTAACTCGCATACAAATAAAGAAAAACTACTTATATACGGTTTCTTTTATGTAGCGCACACACTCAACTTGAGCCAAACAACCTGTTGGATGTAATACACTAATATCATCTTTACTTTCATTCTACTTATTGCATTATTATGTTTTTATGGCAATGTTAACCTTACTAACACTGAATGTGCACATGCAATTGTCACCAGTATGTGACTTCATGGAGGGCTATAAATACCTGTGTTGTTGCTAAATCATGTCAGTTGTTCAAAAGCTTGTTTTCTTTCATACCTCTTATCAGGTTTTGTCACATTGGTGACCCTGTGGAATGCCTCAAATACTCAGCTCACCTCGTAGCTCACCATTTCATCTGCCATTCCTTCCAATGATGTCCACCACCGGCCCCAACTCATCTGTCCATGCTGCCAGAGTGACACTCTTGCTCTTTGCCAGCAGATGCACTTGCATGGTCTCAGTGTGCCAAAGTTCAGTTCCGTATCAAGGTCATGATCCACTCAACTAGCAAAACAGATTATGTCTTCGCTGGCATCCTCAATGAAACCTTCCCAAAAATTTCATGACCGGATTTGCGCACCAAACAACACCCCCACATAGTATGATGATCTCAAATCATACCTTCTGGAGCACTACTCATTGTATATACCCGCCTGTATAGATAAAATTATTTAGCTCTCTCAGAAACTGTTGTTGGATCAAAAGGTATTAATGGCCTACAAACAAATGATCAGTATTGCTCACCTTCAGACAGCTGCAGACGGTTGTCCTTGTGAAATGAACCTACTTCGTTGCTTTTTGGTACAAGGCTTAGCTCTTCCTGGTGTTGACACTTTGCCCATCTACATAGTGTTTGGCAGTTGTGTACATGTGCAGTTAGGAAACTGCAGTGCTAAGACTGCGGATCTTGATATGGCTGTGGAAGGTAATTATTTTCTTTTTTTTTACTTCAAAAATGTTGCGCTAGAAAATCATGTACAGTACAATATTCTTGAATATTATAAAGCGTAGAAATAGATTGTTATCTTACTTCCTAGCTACTCTATTTGATACTTTTTTCGGCTCATTCACATATCTTTCTGTTCTATTGACAATTCCAATGACTACATCAGAAGCAAAATGCTGCTTTTCAGCACTGAAAATCAAAATAAAACATTTTCTAAGGAGCACTATGAAATCGGGAGGACTACATCAACTTGTAGCGCCTTCAATGGAGAAAAATTTTCTCAGTTGTTATTTATATATCAAGGAGCACAATAAATGATTTCACATGCAAATTGCAACAAAAAGAATGGATTTAATTTTTAAAAGAATGGATCTAAATCGAACAGTAACAATTTAGGTTATTAAGTGAAATATTTTGGCTTTGGTTCTTTTATAATTCTATCTAGTTACTGAATAAATTATCTCATGCCCGTTTGCTTTATTTTACCCAATATCAAAACAAAGGTTACAGATTGCTGGAGCAGCACCCTCACTAAATTTAGCCACGAACCTACACTAGACCTGATGACTGATGTCTGGGCAGCAATGAAGCCAATCACCAACCACGTAAGCCCCCTCATGCCCGTATCCCAACCAACATAGTAGGTCATTAACAGTTGAGGGGGCCTCCCCATAACCTATTCTATTCTATTTGATTGATTGAGGATCTAATGAGAGACATATTCATTTTTAAGGATGTGACCCCATCATTCTGGAGACTGCTGATGCCTCCCTGGTGGCCGTCAATAGATCTGTTATCACCACTCACGGTTATAACATACCAGCACCAATGAAATTTCTTCATCGCCAACGTTACACTGCTTCACCTCCTGGTTGATGTCACACAACAATGCTTAGTCAACGCCAGCTGTTACCCATTAACCTTTTTATCGCTGGCACCTTCCGACCTTGCATGCACTCCCCATCACCACTATCACAGAAGCCAATGCTCATCTCCTCATTTAAAATCCGATGTCTTCCACCCAGAACTACGTCACACACCCATGGTTCCTGCCAAGTACAGCATTTATCACCATATCAGGATGACATGACCCACAGTGTTTGAAATATTCAAACATTTGAAACCAGACTATTTCTTCTTCCTCACTGTTATGCCTACATTAAGTGGTTCGTTTCCTGATGCGCCTCTCCAATGCCTTACATCAAAGGATCAAAGGCATCCTTTTCCACCGAAACTCTCCATATAATTCTCCATCTTATCTCACCATCTAATTCTCTGCCTCCCTTAGGATCTTCTTCCCCTAATAGGTTCCTCCAAGCAATCCTCACCCCCTTCCCACCAGTCATTCTCAACATGTGCTCACACAATCATAGTCGTGACACTCTTATCATCTGTGTAATTTTTACTACATCTGCCATTCTTATTTAATTATTTCCAATCTTTCAAGCACTGATGTTCCCATAATCCACCTCAGGATTCTCATCTCTATTCTCTCAAGCTTTGCTTACTCTTTTCCTCTTAAAGCCTAAGTTTCTGATCCATATATTAACATTGGTCCTATTACTGTGTTATAGATCTTGACTTTCACCTTGATTGGCATTTTCTTGCCATATGCCACTCTTGCTACCTACCTCCACTTTCCACATGCTGTTTTATTATATTTTCAACTTCCTGCCTCCTAATTTATATTATATTCCCTAATTTGAAGTTATTGTTCCTGTTTTATAACTGCGTCTTTACTTTCCTGCATGGCAATTATGTCCCTACCTTCCTTACTGCTCACCATAATTTCAGTCTTATCCACGTTCATCTTCTAGCCATCTATTTCCAAACCCTCTTGCCACTTTACAACCCTTCTCTGTAATTCTTCCTCATTATCAGCAGTAATCACCTAATCATCTGCATTTCAAAACTCCCACAATTCTTCATTTCTGATCTATTCACTCAAAATATCCAGGACCAGCATAAATAAAAATGGGCTTAGTGTTGACCCATGGTGTAATCCAACACTAACTTCGAAGGTTTCTGTTTCTCTAGCTTTTGTCCTTATTCTTTATTATATTACCTGTATCATCTAACTAGGTTTTTTGGGACTTTCTCTTCCTCTAACACCATAACACCTTTTCTCCCTGATTTTCTATCATAAGCCTTCTTTAAATCTACAAGAGCACAGAACTGCTGATTAACCTCTATTCTCTTTTACTGCGACTGCCTTACTATAAAAATGGGGTCCGCAGTCCTAATCCTAGCAATATCTCTCAATCTCTCATCTAGAACCCTCTCCAAAACTTTCGAACCATGCTCTGTGAGTTTTATTTAAATGTAGTTACAACATTCCACGATGTGACCTATATGTTTAAATATAGATACTCACCCCCCACCCCGTGCCCCCTAGACTTTAGGGATTATTTCCTCTTCCCAAATCTAGCATCCATTCTTCCCCCTCTGTAGCTAGCATCTTGGCCAATTGAACTTGAAATTCTAATGAGCCTGGTGCCTTACCATTCTTAATTTTACTGAATGCCCACTTCAATTATGTATTCTCCATCACTGGCCCATGTACCCTGTGTGCTTTTACCCGCTCCTCTTTCTGATTTCAGGTATTCAATAGTTGTTCATAATATTCTCTCCATCTCCTCCTAATGTCATCAGCCATATGCAATATATGTCCATTTATATCCTTTATGACTACTAAATGCCCTAAATCCTGCCTTTACATTTTCATTAAGTTTGAAATCTTATATATAGATATCCTTTTCTCCTTCTTTTAATCCTAGCATTTTACTTAACTGCTCTGCCCCACTTCCAATAGCTAAACCTACTTTCCTCGTAGAATATTTCTCCTCTTCTTTGTACCCTTACGCTTCTCCCTGTGCATGTCTTACTTTCCAGTCTTTAAATGCCTTTGATCCTCTTTTAACTGATTCTTGCACCTTTCTGTTCCACCACCACTTTTCTTCTTTCAACACACCATATTTGCTGGTTCTTCCCACTAATTCCTCCATTTCCCCGACATATATTTCCTTCATACTCAACCAGATATTGTCCCCTCTGTTACCCTGTCCAGTTTCTAAGTTCAATCTTTCTAGTCCTCTCTCTCTCTTTCTCTCTCTCTCTCTCTCTCTCTCTCTCTCTCTCTCTCTCTCTCTCTCTCTCTCTCTCTCGAGATCGATCGATCGATCGATCGACCGATAGATGGAATGAGAATAATGAAACAGAAATGAGAGAAGTGAATATTGAATATCTAACGGATATAGATATTAATGAAGCAGACATTGTGCAGGCTATAAGTGAAATTAATACTGGATCGGCGGCCAGACCATAAGTAGTTCCAGCGATTTTGTTAAAAAAAAAAACTGCACACACTATAGCGAAGCCGCTTGTAATACTGCTAAGACAAAGTGTAGATATGAGCGAGATATATGTTAAACATAAATTACCTTATATAATCTCTATTTTCAAAAGTGGATCAAGACTAGAGGCAAGCAATTATAGACCTGTTAGTCTAACAACACATGTTATGAAAGTGTATGAAAAGGTAATAAAAAAGAAACTAATGAATCATTTGGTTAAAAATAATTTGTTTAATATAGGTCAACACGGTTTTGTGCCCGGAAAAAGTACACGAACCCAATTGATAGCACACAATGAAAACATATACAAAAATATGATAAATGAAAAAGACACAGATGTGGTCTATCTAGACTTTGTAAGAGCCTTTGACAAGGTAGACCATAATATATTAGAGAAAAAAACTGAGAAAGCATAATATTGTGGGAAAGATAGGAAAATGGCTAAAAGAATTTTTGCAAAACAGAAAACATAGTGGTTGCAAATGACGAGAAATCAGATGAAGATCAGGTAATATCTGGCATGCCACAGGGTACGGTATTAGCTGCACTGCTGTTTGTTATTATGATCACAGACATAGACTGCAATGTTAAAAACTCTGTAGTAAGAAGTTTCGCCCTTGACACAAGCATAAGTAGAGAAATAGCTTGTGATGAAGACAGGAACTCACTACAGAGAGATCTAAACAAAGTATACGAATGGGCGGTGATAAATAGGATGGTATTTAACTCCGGGAAATTCGAATTGATAAACTATGGAAACAGAGAAGGAATGGTATGTGCATACAAGGGGACCTAATAACGAGACAATCACAAACAAGGAAGTAATTAAAGATCTTGGTGTAATGTTAAACAGGAATATGTTATGCTACGACCAAATAGCAACACTGTTGGCTAAATGTAAAGCATAAATGGGGATGATATTCAGACACTTTAAAACAAGAAAAGCTGAACACATGATTATGCTTTACAAAACTTATGTACGTAGTACACTCGAGTACTGCAATATGATATGGTACCCACACTACCAAAAGGATATTGCCAAATAGAGAGTGTACAAAGGTCCCATATTGCTTGAATAGAAGAAGTTAAGGATCTAGACTACTGGGAAAGACTGCAATTTTTAAAACTATACAGTCTAGAAAGGAGAAGAGAACGTTGCATGATAATAAAAGCATGGAAGCAATTCGAAGGAATTACTGAAAACATCATAGAGGTAAAAATATCAGAAAGAGCAAGCCGAGGTAGATTAATAGTGCCAAAAAATATACCAGGAAAACTAAGGAAGGCGCACAGGACATTAATCCACTACGTACCAGCATCGATAATGCAGCGACTATTTAATGCGCTGCCAGCTCATCTAAGAAGCAAATCAGGAGTGAGCATAGATGTGTTTAAGAATATGCTCTAAAAATACCAAAGATGCATCCCAGACCATCCCAGACTGGAAGATGCAAAATACACCAGAAGATGCATAAGCAAATCTCTGGTGGATATACGAGGTGCCTAACACTGAGGGACCTGAGGGAACCCAAACATAGAATAAGGCAATAAGGTAAGGTAAGGCTCACACACAACACCTCCTTTTAAATTGTTCACGCCTTTCTCCTTTCAGGACCCAAACCTAAATTCTAGATCTCTCTTTTCACTTCTTGGGTTTTTACCTCCAGTTTTGAAATCCATCACTACCGGTCTATATTGTTTAACACAATACTCCCCCAAATCACTTCATAATTCTTAACATTTTCCCTGTCTACTTCATAATATGTAATCTGTTGGTTTTCTACTACTCCACTTCCATAGGTTATCAGATGCTTATCCAGCTTCAGAAACCAAGTGTTCATACATGCCAATTCAAAACTCTCAGCCATCTCAAATGTACTGTAGACTCCCCATCCATTTTTTATTCCTATCCCATGGTATCCATGTACGATTTCATATCCATCCCTTCTCATTCCAAGTCTCCTATTCCTCTCAGCTCCTATGATTAGCTTTTATTCCTCTTTCATTGTTCTAATAGCAGCGTCAAACTCTCGTCAAAATAATTCAAGTTCTTGTTCTTGACAACCTAGCTGAGGGGCATATGTTGAAATAATATATATATATATATATATATATATATATATATATATATATATATATATATATATATATATATAATATATATATATATATATATATATATATATATATATATATATATATATATATATATGCATATAAATATATATACTTGTATATATATATATATATATATATATATATATATATATATATATATATATATATATATATATATATATGCATATATATATATATATATATATATATATATATATATATATATATATTATCTGGTCTCCTATTATCAATGGGATCTTTATAAGCCTATCGTTCATTCTCTTAATTTCTACCACTTTTTCTTTTCATTTATCACCTATTTCCATCCAAACTACATTTCTTCCTTCTCTTGACCTGCTGTAATAGAGCTTATATCCATTTCCTATTTCTCTAGTTCCATTCCCTTTTCATCCAGTCTCCTGCACACAAAAGACATCTACCTTCCTCCTCTCCATTACATCGACATCTTTCCCCAATCTCACCATAAGTGTACAAACATTCTAAGTACCTGCACTATTTTTCCATTTTCTCATTATCTTCTTTTGCCACAGTCGTGAGCCCTGTGGTACCGCTCGTCCACGTATCATGCCAGTAAGGGGATCCTGACACTTGTTGCTTGCAGGGGACGCCCTAGTCACATCATCATTTCAAATAGCATCAGACTATTTGGCTGCTGATAAAGGCACAATCACCAAAATGAAAGAAATGGGCCTTAAGCCCTTGGTCATCACCTCTGTATATCGTCCAAAAAAAGGATGGATCCCTATGCCCATGAGGGCATTAAAGACATCTTCCTAAGCAGACAAAACCGTACCACTAACTTCTCCTGAACATCGCCGATATCACCCCTTACCTAAACAGTGCTCAAGTATTTTAAACTCTCCACCTCTTAAGGGTTATTATCAAATATTCGTGAACCCAGAAAAGATCCCAAAACTGCTCTCCCCACCCACTTCAATTACACCTGAATTAACTTTTATACTGCAGGAGCCACATTTAAATTTCTTAACGATGGCATATTACGGAACCTCCTCTTATGTTTATGTTAAAGGGATGACATACTGATCTTCTCTCCTCAAAGAAAACCACCTACATCACCTACACATCATCCTCAGCTGCCTCCAGCTGAACGGTGTTGTAGTTAGGTATGAAAGTTGACCAGTGGTGTCAAGGAAATGGCATTCTTACATCATCACATCACTACAAAGGGCGTTCACTCTCTCCATAGAAACTCATCAGCTGTACACGAGTTCTCCTTGATGTAGACTGTCAAAGCACTAAAGGAGTTCTTTGGGCATAGAAATACACAGGAGTCCCAGTTCTTAACAGTCATTGGCACCACTCTCGACCCCTTTTTAATTCCCTCAAGAGCAAGCTAAAAAACTAGTGGCCACCCTTTAGGAGGCAGCCTTCCTCAATGCACATAAGTTTTATCAACTACTACTCTCACTTTTCCCAAACCAACTAAACATACTATCTCCAAGAATATCAGTGACATCGT
>NC_090748.1:59918249-59925749 GCF_036898095.1 Palaemon carinicauda | reverse complement strand
CTTCATGTTTCCACGTGGCTGGAAGGGACAAGAAAATTTTAGACTAAAAATTATTTTTTATTTTATTTTATTTTACGAGAGGAGGTAGTCGGAGTTGTCTGAAAAAGAGTTGCCTCACAAGCATTGCTAGTACCCCATCTTCAAATTACTAAGTTGGCCACCTTAAGCCTCTATGGCCATGCACCAATGCTACGAAAATGATTACTAGAATTTTCTAGAGTGAGTTAAGTTATATATATTAACGTAACAATGCATAGGTGATGAAGAGATCCAGTCTATCCTTTTGAAAGAGCCAAATTCTGCAAGCCCATTGTCCAGCCACAACATAACTCATCTCAAACCAGAATAGTGTTTACCTTTGAAATGTGAATAGTGATTTTTTTCTAATATATACCATGTATACTTTTGTTCAAACATTGGTGATATTATTGTGTCTAAGTTAAAAGTGTATTTTGTTAATGTAAGTACATTTTTTAACTGGTTCTACTTGATACAGTTTTGCCATGCATGTCACATTTGTCAGATGGCTGGAAACCCTAACGAATACATCAAGAAGGCTCCATTATACCCAATTGAAGTACGAGGAGACACATTCAGCAAGGTAATGATCAACACTGTGGGACCGTTACCGAGAACGAAGAAAGGCCATGATTATGTGTAAACATTAATGTGTCCAGTGGCAAGATATCCAGAAGTCATACCCGTCACGAACATCAGTGCCAAAGTAGTTGCCAGGAAGTTACTAGAATTTTTACCAAGTTTGGTATTCCGGAAATAGTTCAGATTGATCGAGGAACAAAGTTCATGTCAAAATTGTTTCAGGACATGATATAACTATTGGATGTGAGACAACAACTTTCTGCTGTTTATTACCCAGAGACCCAATGTGCATTAGAGAGATTTCATCAAACCCTTAAGAGTAGGATAACCTAGTACTGCAACGAAGCATGGAATGAATGGGGATCAGACTACCGTTAATGTTATTTGAGGTACGCAATGTTTATCAAGAAAGTATGGGATGTAGCCCGAATGAAATGGTGCTCCGACGAGAAGTAACAATACCAATTAAAAGATCTGCAGAAAAATGGAAAGATTGAGAGGAAACGGATGGAGAATATAGCAAGAATTTGAGGAAAAGGATCGACGAGATAAGAAAAGTTTCCCTCAAAAACCTTAAACCGAGCCATGGAAAAATGAAGAAAAGGTTTGATATGAAAAGTAAGGAAAGACAATTTGCGGTAGGACAACAGGTGTTGGTTTTCTTACCGATAAGGAGGTTCCCTCTCACCAGCTAGTTCCAATGACCATTCCGGGTTTTGGAGAAGATCAGTGACCAGACCTACGTTATCGAAACCCCAGGAAGAAGGAAAATTCAAAGGAAGGAATTCGTTAACTTATTGAAATCATAGTTAAACGGAAATATGAATAGTGTTTTCCTCTCAAAAATGAATAGTGATTTCTTTCCAACATATACCATGTGTAGTGTTGTTCAAACATTGTTGATATAATTGTGTGTCTAAGTTAAAAGTGTATTTTGTTAATGCAAGTACATTTTATAGTATAGATATTTGTAACTGGCCCTTTAAGATTAGGTTGAACAGTGAAGTGTATTTATTTTGCTTAACAGTCCAGAATAAGCCTAAGGACATTGTAGTAACAGTTAAGTATATGTAAGTGTAATTCTGATTTATTTTCTGTAAGTATAGAAGTGATATTTATTCATTATTTGTCAAAATTAAATATTCATAATTAATTTCTTGTGAAATAAATGATTGTATAAGTTTTTATAGATTATCATTTTTTTTTTGTCTTAGTCTAAGGTCTAGTTTAGATTTATTATTGCCAGTGATTAATTTTGGTGTTAATTTCTGGGAATATGTTTTTTTAATAGAATATATATATATATATATATATATATATATAATATATATATATATATATATATATATATATATACATATATATATATATATATATATATATATATATATATATATATACATATATATATATATATATATATATATATATATATATATATATATATATATATATATATATATATATATATATATATATATATATATATATATATATATATTTAAAGTGTGTATTACTCCAATCACCAATACTTTTCTCAGTGCCTTGCTCATATCCCCTGACTAAGAACCGATGTAAGAGGTTGATTTGACAATAGTTCACGTTAAATGTAAAGTAAACATCCAGTTTTGTTTTGAGTGTAAAGTAAAGAGACCTTTAGATATTCAGTGTTCTTGTACATTATCGTTCGGGAGTTGTGCATTGTTTTCAGAGCTCGGAGGTATTTTTTCTATTGTGTAATAAATTATGTAATATATAGCAGGTGAGTTTGGGAGGTCAGGAATTTACGTAATTCGCTAGTCTTGATAATATATATATATATATATATATATATATATATATATATATATATATATATATATATATATATATATATATATATATACATATATATATATATATATATATATATATATATATATATCTGTATATATATATATATATATATATATATATATATATATATATATATATATATATATTTATTTATATATATATACATATATATATATACTGTATATATATATATATATATATATATATATATATATATATATATATATATATACATATATAAAACATGCATGGACTTGAAAGTTACATACACGTATCCATGCATAATTTTAAACAATCACAGCCAATTCCTACACAATTACATCACTCGACCATCAAGATTATCAGGGTTACTTATTCAGATTGTATTACAAGTTTCTAAGACATATAAATGCACACATTCATGTATCTAGTGTCCTTATGTGAACACGCTCTCACAAACCTCAATAAACAAAGCGACGAACCCGACGAATCCCAAGCGATCCTTTAAAGGCGCATTTCATCTTCAGGATGTTAACATGTTCTCATTGCAATCAATCTTGCTGTCTTCATTGCAAATAAGGATAAGGAGAGGCTGCAATATCTATACCAGAAATCAAAACATCGAGATTCGATACTGCTTCTTTTGTTACAACGATGGGGGATATTAATGAATTTTAGAGATAAGAAAATTTCGCCTTGTCTTAAGAGTTCAAGGAATCCTATTCTTAAAAATTTTGACAATCAAAATGGAAAAGAGGTCAACTATCTTCAATATCTAAGTGTTCTTATATAGAATAAAAGATTTGTTTTAATTAATCATGGAAAAGAGTGATTTTAACTGAAAAAGTATTCTACGCATTCATTTGACCACCTTCAAACCATACCTCAGCAGGACATCTTCATTTTAATCCACGACTTTGAGTGTGTTTTTTTTTTTTTTCCAGAATCTTCCCAGAGATGGGCCACACTGTTTCGATCCTAATTGTTTGAATAGCTTCCATCAAACAATGACTAGAAAAATAAATATTATCATGTTCGCATTGCATTAGAGAACACAATGTAGACAAGGGTTCTTTGTTTCTCAACTACATTCTCCGATTAACTCAACAAAATAAGGATACCAGTAAGATATTTGTTTTGACAAACAGCGTATTGGCCAGGTTTAAAAGATGAAGCAGGGATGACCGATGCTTTATCGGGAGGCTGCCTATTTTCCTATATTCTGTCTATTCCCATTTTCTTAATTTGTTATATCAATTTCAAAACCTTCGTGACTGTCCTTTCCCTCAGTTACAGTAGCTATCGACTCACTTGCCTGGTGAGTTGATTCACATGTTTACCAAGTTTTATCAGAAATTTTCTAGTTTTGTCTATGGATTTGCCATATTTTCTCTTTAAAAAGTCGTATACGAATTGCTTTTATCACTACTGTTATTTATTCTAAATTTTGATAACAGTTTTACTGTCTTCATTTCTTATTTTATTTGAAAATACTGATCAAAATCCCAGACCAATGTTCTAAGATTGGGGCCCTACCACCTAGTGCATTGCAACCTTTATTATTATTATTATTATTATTATTATTATTATTATTATTATTATTATTATTATTATTATTTTACTATCCAAGCTACAACCCTAGTTGGAAAGTAAGATGTTATAAGCCCAAGGGCTCCAACAGGAAAAATAGCCCGGTAAGGAAAGAAAACAAGGAATTACAGTAAATAAACTATATAAAAAATAATGAAAAATTAGAACAAAATAATTTGATAGAAACATTAAGATTAAAACAGATCACGCATATATATATATATATATATATATATATATATATATATATATATATATATATATATATATATATATGTATATATATACACACACACACATATATATATATATATATAATATAATATATATATATATATATATATATATATATATACTATAAAAAATTTATATCAGCCTGTTCAATATAAAAACATTTGCTGCAAGTTTCAACTTTTGAAGTTCTACTAATTCAACTACCCGATTAGGAAGATCATTCCATAACATGGTTACAGCTGGAACAAAACTTCTAGCATACTGTGTAGTTTTGAGCCTCATGATGAAGAAGGTATAACTATTTGGATTAACTGCATGATTAGTATTACGAACAGGATGGAACTGTCCAGGAAGATCTGAATGTAAAGGATGGTCGGAATTATGAAAAATATTATGCAACATGCATTGTGAACTAATTAAACAATTGACCGTAATTTCCTGTTCACCAAATTAAGATGAAAATCAGCAGCTGAAAACCAGACGGGAGATTAATACTCGAAACAAGGTAGAATGAAAGAATTAAAACACTTCTTCAGAATAAATTGATCACCAAAAATCTTAAAGGACTTTCTCAATAAGCCTATATTTTTGGCAATTGAAGAAGACACAGACCTAATGTGTTTCTCAAAAGCAAATTGGCTGTCAAGAATCATACCTAAAATTCTAAAAGTCATACATAGTTAAAGAAACATTATCTATGCAGAGATCCGGATGTTGGGGAGCCACTGACCTTGAACTACTTACAATCGTACTTTGAGTTTTGTTAGGATTGAACTTCATGCTCCATAATTTGCACCATTCACTAATTTCAGCAACCCCAGATCTACATTCAGGAGAGGGAATTGAAGCAAAGAGAGTACCCGCATCTGCATATGAAACAAGCTTGTTTTCTAGGCCAAACAGCATGTCATATGTATATAGTAGGGCCAAGAACACTACCTTGTGGAACACCAGATATCACGTTCCTATACCCACTATGGTGCCCATGAACCACAACTCTTTGAGCTATATTACTTAAAGATTTAATAATAATGCTTAGAAACTACCCACCTATTCCCAACTATAATTGCTTCCATATAGTATGATATTTCATTATGTTCAGAAATGTTGGTTTTTAAAAGATGCACTTGTCTGAGCTGCTTATCCCAGGTTGTAATAAACCAGTAATTTTTAACTGGATGTCATTCCAACGACAAGGGGGAGGTGAAATATGATAGGACCGAGAACATGCTTCTCATAAGTCCTGCCAAGAATGTGTATGCCATATGATTCAGGTCAAAAATATTTGTGGCAGGCAGAACTTTAATTTGTGTTCCATTTAAGGGATTTTAGGCTTGGATTATTTTATCTTCGATTGTATTTTTACCACTGACTATGATACAGTATGATAGAAGAACATCCTTTTTTCAATGTTCACCTTAGGGAGTGATTAATATTTTTCACAACTAATTTCCATGCCTTGAACAGTTTAGACTTTACTTCTGAATTAGGCTAAGAAGAAATCATAAGTGAGGCTACAAACAACTCTTGATAACAGCTTACCTACCATACATGAATTATCATAGCATTATAACATACAGGTTTGGTCCCACCAGTTGCGACATCTTATCATGCCTTGCTTTCATTGGTAAATAAGACTGTTCCCTAATATAACAATATCGTAATATATATAAGTACAGTATATATAATATATATATATATATATATATATATATATATATATATATATATATATGTATATATACATATATATATATATATATATATATATATATATATATATATATATGTATATATATACATATATATATATATATATATATATATATATATATATATATATATATGTATATCTATATATATATAGATAGATAGATACATATACATATATATATATATATATATATATATATATATATATATATATATACATATATATATATACATATATATATATATGTATATATATATATATCTATCTATATATATATATATATATATATATATATATATATATATATATATATATATATATACATATATATATATATATATATATATATATATTTATATACATATATATATACGTATATATATATACACATATATATATGTATATGTATATATATATATATATATATATATATATATATATAAATATATATATATATATATATATATATATATATATATATATATATATATATATATTATATATATATATATATATATATATATACGATCCAGCAATGTAATTGATAGGATAATCCTAAATCTACACTCTATTGATGTAGACTTAACAGTTTATCCTTTGCTCAAACGAGGTGGCTCTGTCACTCTGTCCAAAGGAAAATGAAATTCTAATGTTTATGTGTTTGACAATAAGTAGAGCAATTACGATTGGAATATTCATCATTCCTGCTTTCCTTTTCCTTTTGTTTAGCCTTTTGCCCTGTGGAATTATAGCTTTTTACTGGACTTTGATGCATATAGAGTTGCAGTCCCCCAATGCTATTTTCCTTTGATTTTATAAAGACAGTTAATTTCCTAGCTCCTAAGTGGTCATTTAGCTTTTGCTAGGTAGGACGATGTTCTTTTTGCAGTTGTTGGAGAATGAGTAATATTGTTCTATTGCTTAAATGCGTTTGTTGTTTCTCTATGACAAACTACCTAAATAAGTATGCTTAAAGTAATCATCAGTTTCATTGTTTACAGCTTGGCTTTCCAATGAGATACAAACAATCTTTAATTGTACTTAGTTTATCCTTATGATTGACCTTTATTTTAGTGCAGCATTTGACCGTGGTAATCATGAGGTTCTTGTTTTCAGACTTAAAACGATTGGAGTTGTGGGTTTTCCTCAGAACAATTATATGATTCATGATTATCAGATTGTAAAGACTCATTGTTGATAGGTACTATAGTGACTAAAGGAATATATCTATAGTTCCTCAGTATTCTTTGACCATTATTTTCTACTCTATACAGAGAACGGTCTTGAATACCAGCTTGTTGCCATCCCAGCTGATACTACTCTGTTGGTATTAATTGCATCTCCTAATGTAGGCATGTGACTGCTGGATATCTATTAAAAAATCTAGCCAAGATCGGTGCATTGTGTAAATTATGGGCAATGACGTTAATCCCCTAAAAGAACTAAAAAAAATGATTGCAAGTAGGATGAGGACAATGGCTCCTCAGCATCCTGATCTTTGCCTTTTTTTTTTTTTTTTTTTTTTTTAATGTTATACAATTTACTTG
>NC_090748.1:59903249-59908249 GCF_036898095.1 Palaemon carinicauda | reverse complement strand
ATAATGTAAGACCTTCGGAATCTTATTAAAGATTTAATTTGCTAGATCCACTTGAAAGGCATATACAAGAGGTCTAGTCAAGGCTGACTTGCACGTATTTATCGTATTGGCAGCCAAACCTTGGCTATCAAGGTTGACAAAGAAGGACAGACAGAAATTCATTGGAATTTCTTTCGGTCCTTTTGCTTTGACAAACGCAACCCACTTTTTCCAGGAAGACTCATATTGTCTTCTAGTTGATTTGGCCTTGTATTCTTCTAAGAATTCTATATTGCCTTTTGAGATCCCAAACCTTTTTCTAACCGCTAGAGCGAGAAAATCATGAAATGAAGGGTTTGGCTTCTCTGTGATAAAATGAAGGCAGTTAATTTCTGAATCTTTGGAAATATACCTAGGGTCAGAGCTAGGACCAGCCTCATCTAGTCTATCAGCCCCACTAGAGGATCCTCGTATGGGGCTATATTGCGAGGTAGTTTCTTGAAGACGCTCGTGAAGAAGAGGTCGAATTGCAGTTCCGGGACTTGTTCCCATCTGGGAGGGAATATATCTGCGCCCATGAACCATTCCAACTCTATCGGTTTGAATTCAAATAGAATATCCACCGTCACATCGTGGATCAGTTGTAAATGAACTGCTGGTAGGTGCCGTCCCTTTAAGAGAGGGATGGGTAACTTCGCTTCAGTGTCCCCGATCAGTCGTAGGGAGTCTGATCTGTGTGGAGGGGGCTTCCCCACCCATGAAAGGACCAGCAGAGTCTTGGGACTTTCGTGCTTTAATTTCTATTAGAGAAACAATTAAAGAGGGACCGATCTCAGTCTTTTTTTATCTCTTCAAGAGTTTGATGCGTGTTTTCTCCAAGCTCTTAACGCATCTTTCCGGTCTGCCCTTAGCACCAGGTCTGTCACTATAGTGAACTGGGGAAAGTTTAGCGCTTTTTCCTGTTGGCATCTTGGAATTCTGACTGAATACCTGAGTCTATTGACAGACCTCACGAGCTCCTTTTATATTTCCAAAGGAGAGGAGAGCTGATGTGACTCAGGGCTTTGATGGTTTTTTAAACATCGAAACCCCTGAGCTGGAGAAAGTCGAGACTTCTAGAAGCTTATCTTGCATCCGTAATGTCCCAGGAACCGGGTCATCTCTTTGAATGCACATTGGCCGGACACTTTGGGTGCTGCCCGCTCCAGCCTCTTGATCAGGTATATTAATACCTGAACTATTTCTAGGCTTGAATTTGACGTGACTAAGTTCGTCAATCCTTTGAAGATACTTAGGACTTTGAGTCCGACACGTATCTTTCTTAGGATGAATGTTACTCTCTGTAACATGAATTTTAGATAGGAGGAAGGGGGGTGGTTGACTGGAAGGTTCTGAAGGACACCTTTAAGGTCTGACAAGACTACGAACACCCTTAATTGGAAAAAGGTCCATATGTTCAGAAGGATTATCATTCAGAACTTGCTGTTTTTTATGAACTTGTTGAGTGGCGACAAGTTCAGAATGGCTCATTGATATCTTGAGTCCTTCTCGTGAACACGAAGCAGACTTCCCCGGAACTCGATGAGCTAAAGTTTTTTTTACTACCTGTATGCTCTCAGGTATACTCCTCCAGGAGGGTTTTGAACTGTAGGAGAAGGTAAGGAAATGATGGTAGGGACATTTCTGTTTCCCATCAATGGCTCATCTTGAATAGGCATTGGACCAAAGGATGAAGGTCCTGCGATCCTGAGGGAAAGTTCCTCCTAGCCGAAGCGTCTTTATGCTTCGAGTAGTCAGTAGGCTTAGACTTTTGACCATCTGCCTGTAGCACCGTGGTCACTGGAATAGTGAGATGTTGTTGAGCAGCCCGAATATTTCCAGCATTTCCGATCTTCTTTTTAGGTTGGGGACCCACAACCACAGAAGATTTTCTCTTTGAAGGAATGCTCCATTTTTGGAGAAGACCTATGTTCTTCATGGTGGCGTTCTTAATTACTTCCTTAGTGACCTCGTGTGGGAAGAGGTCTTTACCCCAGATATTGGAAGATATTAGCTTCCTTGTTTCGTGTTTTACTGTTGCATCAGCGAACACAAACTCTCTACATGCTCTCCTAGCCTTCATAAAGGCATAAAGGTCCTTCACCAAGATAGCCATATGCATTTTGGCTATGACCATGAGCATGTCTGGGGTACTTTCGTAGGTTGAACACAACTCTATGTAGTTTTGTAGAGAAAGGGATGTCACAAGTCTGTCCTTTGACTCCTGTTCATTACACAAGAGCAACTCAGATAATTTAGGGAAACACACCTTGAATTGTCGACTTGCGACGTCCTTGTCTAATTTTCCTACTGAAAATGTCAAATGGACTTCCTTCCAATCCTTTTCCTGTCCGGGAAAAGCTGGTGACAAAGGCTTGAACTCATCGAGTGTGGGACATGGCTTACCCGCCTCTACCGCTTTGGCAACAGAAGTAAATGCCTTCCCCATAAAGGGGAATGAGAGTGAAGTAGGAGCAAGAAAGGAAGGGTGTCCATTATTCAGTGAGAATACCTTCGACTCTGAATAATCCACTTTTCTTAGACTACCTGAAAGGATAGTCTGTGCCTTATCATGGTCGAGAATCAAGATCTCCTTTGGTTCCGTTCCTTTTCTTGACTTTGGTTCGTACTTCAGTCGAACCCAACAATTAGGGAAAGCATCAAAGCTTGGCCAGAATTGCATTTTGTCCAAAGGAACAGTACCTATTTTCTCTGAGATGCAGAGATTGCCATTTGAAATCGGCATCTGCTCCGAGAACCACCAGGGATTGGTTATGGAGCATGTTGGTAGGTCTTGATTCATAGGTCGTTTGACTGCCCTGGGAAGCGACAAGAGAAACTTTACGAGGATTTATCTTGCATTTTACTTCCTGCTTTTCGTTTTGTCTACGAAAGCTCTCTATTTAATTCTCCAACTGGATACAAAATTGTACTACATTATCCAAATTAGGGGTAGAAGACGAAGATGTCAACATCGATGGCTCTAAAGCCGGCACAGGCGGAGGAAATTCCGACGCAACATTTTCCTCTTCTACCTTGGGGCATTTCTTGCCCTTAATCCCAAAGGTTTTCTGGCCATCAGGGGATGTAGTTAGCTCCTGAGGCACTACTGTTTCCTCATTTGCTTCCGGAAATAGTAGCTTACGCATCCCGTCATTAGATAGGAAAGGTCCCGGAGAGATCTTCTGAAAGCCTCTCACCCAGTTGCGTAATTTATATTGAGCTGTATCCCTAGTCTCTGTATACTTGGGATTTTCAAAACCTTCGGACATTAATGTCCGACATATATTGCAAACCTGTGGGTTCCAATAATGTAGGGATCCGGAAATAATATTGCAGGGGCATGAAACCTGCAAGTATTATGACCGTAAAAATACTTACTCTTGGCCTTGCAGAGGACTGCAGCACAAGGTATCTGGTGTTCCTCCTGTAAAGAAAGGAAAACCAAATGAGTATACAATGGATTATCTCCTTGACAATCAACTTGCAAATGTCCTTTACAATAGAGTGGCTTAGGATAGTAAGTTATAAAGGGATAGTAGGAGATACATACTTGTGTACCCCTGTGAGCAAATGCTGTTGCCTCCCCTCAGTATTAACTACATGGAGATTTCTCTATAGAGTAACTCCAAGTAGAAGGACTCTTACCCCTAGGGGTAGAGAAGTATCAAATCACTGTCCTAAAATAATGTTAATACTGTGGGGTCAGGATGACTGATTCTCGATCAAAATATTGAAGAAAACTATTCATTCAATACATGAACGGTACCAGCAGAATGCTCGTACAAGGGTACCCAAGGTATGTCAGAAAATACTACTGTATCATGGTACTGTAGTTTTCTAATTGCAGTAAGTCTATATTGCAATTTACTGGCTACTGTACATCATGTATTGTAGTCTAGTCATTATGCTGCCTCCATAGTAGCATATGACAGTATGGTCCATCTAGCATGAAGCCAGCTGGACTAGGAAATAAAGACATATATTTGTATATCCCACTCAGCCTATTTGCTATAGTCTTCCTACTAAATCAAAATATAGAGTTTCCTGATCAGGGAGACTCAAGGAAAAAGGCTTCACCCTTTAAGGGTTAGGAGTGTATTACTCCTGCCTTGAAGTGTTTAATATTGTAGGGTAATCCTAATACTGATTTCTAATCAGGATATTGAAGAAATCATATTCATTCAATATAGGATTGCGCTCAGCAAATACCTGTGTTGGATATCCAAAATATATTGGAAATAACTACTAGTATAAACTACATAGTAGTTTTCTATCTGCAGTATGTTCTATAATGCAGATATACTGGCTACCTGTATAAAATATACAGTAGTTCAGTTGGCATGTAGCCGGCATAGCTAGGTCTTGCCGGCATACCCGGCATGCTAGCTAGAGAGAGAGAGAGAGAGAGAGAGATAGCATGGAAAACAGGCTACTCCTTACTGTGAATGTATACAGTAATTAAGGATGTAAAAGTCTAATTTGACTGCCTTAGTCCAGAAAGAAGGTTCTAATAGAAGGGGAGAATGTACCATTCAGGCTTACATGCAGCTAGTGTACCGCCGATACACTGCCGGCCGGCAAGTCCAGCAGTACCAGTACAGTCGGCGTGCTGCCAATTGAGAGAGCACTATCTGTGCCGGCCTGGCCGGCAGTACCCCGGCAACAGGACCTGTAGCAGCAGTCCAAGGGAGGACTGAAGAACCTTGGGAACAGAAGGGACTTCCCTCTCACGGCCATCATGGTCGACGGCAGCCAGCTTGGCTGCCGGCTGGGCCGGCAGTTGCTGGCTAGGCCGGCAATTGCTGACAGATGATGTGGTTGGCGGCAGTATGCTCTGCCGTCAGCCAAAGACATGGCAAAGGAAGGTTGCAAGATGCCGGCCTAAAGAAAGACAATGGCTCAGTTCTCCATCCCAGAGATTGCCGACACAGTTAAGGGGATGGCGGCACTGCCGCCTCCTCTCAACAAAGAAACAGAGT
>NC_090748.1:59873249-59898249 GCF_036898095.1 Palaemon carinicauda | reverse complement strand
GCGGCTATGCAGGCGGCTGGCCTCCATGTCATTTACCGGCGGCTAGCGGCTGCCGGCAGCCATAATGGCTGTTGGTGGGAACTATCTTCTGTCACCAAGGTTCTTCAGTCCCCCCTTGGACTGCTGGCCATAAGTGCTATTGCTGGGATACTATCCTGGCTGGCTGTATGCCGGACCGGCACAGACAGGTGCTGACTATGCCGGTGGTATGCCGACTGTACCAGTGCTGTCCGGTGCTAGTCTGCCGGCCATGTGCCGGCCGGACCCTGCTGGCGATGATACTGGTGGCTGGATGGAAGCCTGAATGATACATTCTCCCCTTCCATTTGAACCTTCTTTCTGGAGTAAGGCAGTAAATTAGATATTTACATCCTTATTTAGTGTATACATACACAGTAATAAGGCAGTCTTTCACTCCATGCTCTCTCTCTCTCTCTCTTCTAGCTAACATGCTGGCCGAGCGTGCCGGAAGGGATTAGGTATGCCGGCTATATGCCAGCTGAATTACAGTATATGTTTATACAGTAGTCAGTATATTTGCAGTATAGGATATACTGCCGATAAAATGACTATTGTATATATTATACTAGTACTGTAGTTATCTTTCAATATATCTTGGGTATCCTTGCCCAGGTGTTTGCTGAGACCAATCCTATATTGAAAGAATAGAATTTCTTCAACATTCTGATTAGAAATCAGTTTACGTTTTATCTCACAATATTAGATAAATTAAAGGGCCAGTGGTAGTACACTTTCTATCCTTAAAGGTTAGAACCCTTATCCTTGAGTTTCCATGATCAAGAAACTCTATGATTTTAATATTGGAAGGGAAGTCCACAGCAAATGGGCTGGGAAGGATACACAAATATATGTCTTTTATATTTCGTAGTCCAGTCGGCGTCATGCCGGCTGAACTGTGCTGTCAGATGCTAGCCATAATGGCAGCACATTGGCTGAACTACAATATATAATTATACAGTAGTCGGTATTTTGCAATATAGTATATACTGCAAACAGAAAACTATAGTATGATTATACAGTAGTTAATTTCTAACATATCTTCGGTACCCTTGTGTGAGCTTCTGCTGAGACCGTTCCTATATTGAAAGAACAGAATTCCTTCAATACTCTGATTAGAAATCAGTCATCCTTACCCCACAGTGTTAAACAATTAAAAGGGGCAGTGGGTTGTACACTTTTTCTACCCCTAGGGGTTAGAACCCTTTCGTTAAAGTTGCCTTGATAAAGGAATCTCTTTATAGTTAATACTGATGGGTGGTAACAGCATATGCTTGCAAGGGATACACAAGTAGGTGTTTTCTACTATCCCTTTCTAGCTTACTATCCTAAGCTATTTTAGTTAAAAGATGACTTGCATATTGCTTATCAGTGAGATAATCAAATGTTTACTCATTCTGCTTCCCTTTTTTTTTACAGCAGGAACCCCAGATGATATGTGTTGCAGTCTTCTGCAATATTAAGAGTAAGTACTTTTACGGTCATAATACATGAAGGTTTCATGCCCCCTGCAATATTATTTCGGAATCCCTGCATTATTGGAACCCCCAAGTTTGCAATATCTGTTGGACCTTAGTGCCCAAGGGTTTTGATAATCCCAAGTCAATGGAGTCTAGGGATGCAGCTCGTAAGAAACTACACAATTGGGTAAGAGGGTTCCAGAAGATCTCTCCGGGACCATACCTACCTAATGATAGGATGCGTAGCTTATCATTCCCTAAAGCAAGTAGGGAAATAGTGGTGCCCCAGGCACGATTCGCACCTCCCTGCGTCCAGATAGCCTTTGGGACGGAGGGCAGGAAGCCCCCCCGAGAAGAGGTGGACAATGTCGTGTCGGAATTGCTTCCGTCTGTGCCGGCTGTAGAGCCGTTAACCTCGACATCTTCACCTTTTACCCCTCTATTAGACAAAATGGACCAGTTACTGGCCCATATAAAGGGTCCAATGGAAAACTTTCGCAAACAAGGCGAAACGGAGGAAGTGAAACTCAAGATAGAGCTCTGTGAAGCTCCACTTGTCGTTCCCCAAGGATCATACAAACGACCCAGAGACCGAGACCTTCCGACATGCTCCAAAACCAATCCCTGGAGGTATGCCGATTTTAGACGAAATCCAATTTTGGCCAAGCTTTAACGCTGTCCCTAATTGCTTCATTCGATTGAAGCATGAACCAACGTCAGGAAAAGAAACGAAACCGAAGGAGGTCATGATTCTCGACGATGATAAGGCACAGGCTATCTTGTCAAGTAGCCTGAGAAAGGCAGGTAACTCGGTGTCGAAAGTGTTCGCACTAAGTAAGAGACACCCTACCTTTCTTGCTCCTGCTTCAATATTATTCCCCTTTACGTCGAAAGCATTTAAATCTGTTTCCAAGGCAGTAGAGGCAGGCAAACCATGTCTTACACTCGAGGAGTGGAAGCCTCTGTCACTAGCCTTTCCCATGCAGGAGAAAGATTAGAAGGAAGTCCAATTAACCTTTTTAGTAGGGAAACTAGACGTGGATGTCGCTGGACGACAGTTTAGTGAGAATCTCCCTAAACTTTCTGAGTTTCTTTTGTGCAAGTAACAAGAGACAAAGGAGAGACTTGCAGCCTTCCTATCCCTACAGACCTGCATAGATTTGTGTTCAGCCCATCAAAGTACCCCAGATATGCTCATGGTCTTGGCCGAAATGCATATGCCACCTTAGTAAAAGACCTTTATGCCTTTATGAAGGCTAGGAGAGCCTGTACACTGTAAAAAGTTCAAGGTACAGAAAGGGTATAACGATTGAGCTGGGGTTTATATACATGTAAAACACCCTAAGGCTCAAAAATACCCTTCTACACCAGGAGGCAGGGTATTTTTTGTGAATAATATACCCTCTATTGTACTTTGTCTTAAAATGGGCTTGGTAAGTTTGTGTGATCATGTCATGAAATGAACTTTTACTCTGTATTAAATCACCATATTGTTACACTGATAGTGTAATGCACCAAAAAAGTTACTAACAACATATTGGTTTTGAGTTATGGATAGTTTTGAAGCAAGTTCCTACAAAATGCGGTACTTGGCAATTTGTATTGTTGCCGTCTCGAGATTCTTCGAGACCCCGGGAATTTGGCGGGAAATTTCAGTGGCGTCTGGACTCTGGTCTGCTCTGCAGTGAAGATAAATTGCTCCAATTAGCGTCATCGGGATTATAATATCTACACTGCATTTCATCTGTTAACCAAGGTAAGAACACTAACCGTCCATCTATGCAAGCATAAACAGTGGTTACGAATAAAAATTGTCAGACATTATCATTAGTTTTGCATTCAGGCTGTGATAGTCTAAAAAATCATTATTACTAACACCGGGGAAAATAACTAAGAAATTATCATTAGTACTTAATTATGAGAGAGAGAGAGAGAGAGAGAGAGAGAGAGAGAGAGAGAGAGAGAGAGAGAGAGAGAGAGAGAGACAGAGAGACAGAGAGAGAGAGAGAGTGTGAGCGTCAAGCTGTCTGGGAGGAAAAAAAACCATAAACAACGTATTCAGCTAAACGTTAATAACATTACGATTACGAGTAGTCTGTAAGCAAACACTGACGCCAGGGATTTCTTAATCAGTTTGACTTGAGGTAGCAGACAGTTAGGTATTTATGCATGATATTTTTTCCTTTCTTTTCTATATATATATATATATATATATATATATATATATATATATATATATATATATATATATATATATATATATATATATATATATATATATATATATATAAATATTTATATATTAAGGCACACACACACTAACAAATATTTTCTTTTCACAGATTTCTGCGTACGGTTTGCTTTGCAGCTTCTGCCATCACTCTTTATATATTATATATATACTTTTGATTTTCAAGTGTAATGGAAATAATAAATAGATAAACCAAACTTTTAAAATCATTGACCTTATTACTTTATATACTTATAAGCTATAACTACACCTATATAATGGTGGAATAGATATTAATTATAAAATCATAATTAATATACACAGGTATTTATGTCGTATAGAATACCCTGTAAAAGGGTATTCTTTACCTACGATACACCCCTAAGTAAGGGTATCTTAAGTATATGTTATACCCTTGATATGGGTATATTGTAAAGGGTATATTATAGTTCTTATATACCCCGATAGGGTATGCTATTTTAACCACTAGAAATACCCTTTTTCTACCCCTTTTATACCCTTAATTTTTTAGAGTGTAGGGAGTTTGCATTCGTTGCTGCAACAGTGAAACGTGAAACTAGGAAGCTGATATTTTCCAACGTCTGCGGTAGAGACCTCTTTCCAGACGAGGTTGTCAAAGAGGTGATTAAGAAAGCCACCACGGAGAATACGGGACTTCTCCAGAAGTGGGGCATCTCATCAAAGAGAAAGTCCTCCACGGATGTGGGTCCTCAACCTAAAAGAAAGACGGAAAAGTCTAGAAATTTTCCTCGGGCTGTTCAACAACATCCAACAGTTTCGATGACCGCGATGACACAGGCAGGCGGTGGAAGAGGTAAACCTTCTGATCAGTCGAAGCAAAGAGACGCTTCTGGTGGGAGGGAGGTTCCTTCAGGATCGCTGGACCTTCGATCCTTGGGTCCAAGGCTTAATCAAGATGGGACTAGGATGGAAAATAGACATGTCTCCACCATCATTTCCTCAACTCTTCCTACACTCCAGCCCCGTCCTGGAAGAGTATACCTTAGAGCTCTAGAGCATACAGGTAGTAAGGAAAGTATAGTCCATCGAATTCCAGAGAAAGCTGTATGGTGTTCACAAGAAGGACTCAAGAAAACTCAGAGTCTTTCTGGACTTGTTGCCACTCAACAAGTTCAAATAAAACAGCAAGTTCAGAATGTTAATCCTTCTGAACATAAGGACCCTATTTCAAAAAGTGATGTTCACAATCTTGTCAGACCTGAAAGACGCCTATTGGCAGCTTTCAATCAGTTGCCCCCTCTCCTCCTACCTAGGATTCAAGTTACGGAAGATAACGTATGTCCTAAGAAAGATAGTTGTCGGACTAGACAGAGTCCTAAGTATCTTCACGGAATTGGCAGACACAGTCACGCAAAAACCAAGCCTAGAAATGGTTCAGGTAACAAAGCAACTGGACGAAAGGCTGGTGCGGGCAGCACCTAAAGTGGCTAGTCTACGAGCATCCAAGGAAGTGATCCTGTTCCTGGAACCTCGGGGATGTAAAATCAGCTTCAAGAAGTCTCGATTCTCCCCAGCTCAAAGGCTTCAATGGTTAAGAAACCATCGAAACCTGAGGTCACACTGGCACTCCTTTCCCTTAGGGATGTAAAAGGAGATCGCAGGGTCGGCCAAGAGACTATGGTAATCAGTCAGGATTCCAAGATGCTAACAGGAAAGAGTTCTGAACTCTCTCCAGTTCACAATAGTGACAGACACAGTGCTAAGAGCACAGCTGAAAGATGCGTTAAGAGTCTGGAGAAGATACGCATCAAACGCTCAAAGAGATCTAAAATAAACGATATCGGTCTTTCCTTAATCGCTTCCCTAACAACGGTCAAAGGCAAAAAGCCTATTGAAGACCATGCCCTTGCAACTACCTCGACTATTGAAGATCATCCGCATGGATGCCCAGTCGGAAGAATGGGGTGTTCACTCCCATCAGAGAAAAATCCAAGGGACTCGGTCATTTCTATCCAAGGCCATATTAGTCCTGTTGTGGGTGGGGAAACTCTCTCCACGCAGATCAGACCTCCTCATGCTGATCTGGGACATTGAAGCGATAATGAGACTTCGAAACCGACAAGGCTAAAGAGCGTCTCATATAGTTTAGGTGATATTAGCCATCCCTTGCATAAAAGGATGGCACCTATCAGCAGTTCATGTACAATCGATCCGCAATGTGACAGCGGATGGTCTACTCGGGACTCAAGCCGATAGAGTTAGAATGGTCCACAGACGCAGACCTATTCTCTCCTAGATGAGAAAAAGTGCCCGAGCTACAGATCAACCTCTTCGTGACGAGTGTCATCAAGAGGATCCTCTAGAGGAGATAACAGACACCCTGTTTCCAGTATGGAAGGGACGGACTCAGGAATTTCTGTTCATCCCATCAAAACTCCTGCTGAAGGTCCTCAACATGCTGAGATCCTTCCAGGGAGGAGTAGCTCTGGTGGCTCCCAAGTAGCCCAAGAGCAACTGGTTCCATTAGTGAAAGAACTGAGGCTGAGGCTGGCCCTAGTACTGAACCCAGTACTATCTCAGAAGATTCAGAAGTGAATTGCCTTCGATTTATCACAGAGAGCCCGAACCCTCCATTTCATGATTTTCTTGCCCTAGCGGTTAAGAAAAGATTTGGGATCTCGGAAGGCAATATAGAATTCTTAGAAGAATACAAGTGTAAGTCAACTAAAAGACAATATGATTCGTCTTGGAAAAAGTGGGTTGCTTTTGTAAAAGCAAAAGGACCGAAAGAAATTTCAATGAACATCTGTCTGTCCTTCTTTGTCCACCTTCATAATTAAGGTCTGGCAGCCAACACGATAACTATGTGCAAGTCAGCCTTGACTAGACCTCTTGTATATGCCTTTCAAGTGGATCTAGCAAATTAAATCTTGAATAAGATTCCGAAGGCATGCGTAAGGCTTAGGCCTGCAGCACCTCCAAAGCCCATCTCATGGTCTTTGGACAAGGTCTTACATTATGCCTCATCTGTGAACAATGAAGATTGTTCCCACAAGGATCTAACCCAAAAGGTTATTTTTCTGTTTGCTATAGACTCTGGGGCTAGAGTTAGTGAAATAGTAGCCCTATCTAGAAATGAAGGCCACATTCAGTTCACAGAAGCGGGAGAACTGAATCTCTTTCCTGATCCAACCTTTCTCGCTAAGAACGAGCTACCCACTAAGAGGTGGGGTCACTGGAGAATCTGCCCTCTGAAGGAAGATGTCTCTCTATGTCCTGTAGAGTGTCTAAAGGTCTAACTTCGTAGAACTTCAGATTTCAGGGGAGGACAGCTCTTTAAAGGAGAAACCTCTGGATCAAACTTATCCCTAAAACAACTGAGGGTGAAGCTCATGTACTTTATTCGCAGAGCAGATCCTGACAGTACACCTGCAGGTCATGAGCTGAGGAAAATTGCTTCATGACTGTACTTTTTTCAGTATATGGACTTTGAGCGTCTTCGCTCATATACTGGATGGAAATCATCCAGAGTGTTCTACAAACACTATGCTAAGCAGGTCCATGAACTGAAGCAATACGTGGTGGCGGCAGGTAGTGTATTGAAACCTGTCATCTAATTACTGTGATGAACAGTTAATTGATTGGGACTATCAATTAAAGGGAAAAGGTGTCAACACTTCTGGTGAGATACCCTCTAAATGAGTGTTACCATGGTGACACTAAGTAGGTTCAAAATCTCATGTGTGGAATTATACAGATATCACAGTGTTGATAGGATACAACATTTACAAAAATTATAAAGGAATAATTTATTAAAGTTTTTCAGTCTTAGAGTGGCACTCATCATTTCTTCCCTTTCAAAGGGGGAAAATAATTTCTGTATACGTCGCATGTATAATTCCTGTATCATGTTACATTTGTTTCACTTGTTATTTCATTTAGTCATTTATTAGAAATAAATGCCTATTAGAATGTAATTGCGTCTTAATTCACCCGGCAACTTACATATTTAAGATGCCAGAGTTCTTTGACTTACTCATGTAAGTAAACCTCATATCATTGTATGCTTACAAACAATGGATATAATGGACACTGATATTGTTCCGACAATATATACAAACCGTGAGACCGTTTGTATACCCAGTGAATACTTATGTTTGTTCATACAATATATGCTAACCTTGAGGCCCCTTTTCTACCGTCTAGAATGACTCTTCTCTGTAAGGTGCAGGAAGCACTAACATTGTCTATGATTAGTGATAATGACGGATAATGGTAACGTCATTTATCTCAAACGGTCCAGATGACCATAGAAAAGTTGTCCCAAGGTTAAGGCACGGATGAAAATCCACAGATATGGTAATGCTCTGGTACACTTCCATCAGGATGACATGGCTTGAGCCTGAAAAACGGATTTTGAGCGAAGAGAAAAATCTATTCTTGGGTGAGATAGCCATGTCGTCCTGATTGACCCACCCTCCTTTTCTATAGAAAAGGTCTTCGCAGAATCCCTCCCGAAACTACTATATCTGTAGCACCATGCTTAACGTTACAAGGAATGTCCGCCATCTTGGATATGGCGCCGTCTTGACACTCAATAGTAGCATGGGAAGTAGGGTAACTTTGATAATGGCTCCCCTTCCAAAATTGCCACTCTTCCCCCTCGAAGCGAAAACGCTATTCCGGGTAAAGATCGCTATGTGTCGTATCAAGATATACGTCCCCAGATATATGCGATATCCTTAAGAGAATGTTAAGGATTTTCGCACCAGGAGTTAGAATTCTGTAGACCTAAAGGTAAATTTTCTGGGAATATCACTGTAGTACATATATCCCTTGGAAGCTACTATTATGACCCTTCCATCAGGATGACATAGCTATCTCACCTAGACATAGACTTTTTGCTTCTCTTAACCCTGGATAGGTACGGTGGGTCGTTTGCGACCCCGAGCGTCAAAAAAAAACAGGTTTTTCTCACGTGACTCACCCCTGTGACTGAATTTGTGGGTGATCGACCTGCAGGAGGTGTCTCCCCTACACGCTCTAGTAGTGTCCAGATGTGCATTGCTGTAGCTGTACTCCTTCCCCGATTTCTGAGACGCGTCGGGGTCGTTCGCGTCCGAGTTTACCCTTCTGAGGTAGTTTGCATAATTATCAAAGTTATTACGTATTATGAAATTGTCGTAGAATGGTGCAACTTGTATAGGTTATCAGTTGTGGAAAGTCTTGGTGGATTGTTTGGCTACCATGTGCATGTTTTTTTTTTTAGTTAAAATGTCGTTCATCACCACGAGGACCATTTTACCGCGAGTGCCCCTTTTTCATTTTTTTTCATTTTTTTGCCAAGTCATTTTTCCGTAAGATATTGCCAAATAGTGTCGTAAAACTTTTGCTTGTTTAGTGTTGGAAAGTGTGTCTAGATGATCTGGCTACCCATGCATGACTTTGTTTTTGTCAGATACGACGTAGTTATTGGTATATTGGGTATTTAACTGCGGTTACCAATTTCTGTTTTTTTTCAATATTTGTAAAAATTACTACGTAGTAAGGAATTGCCGTATATTATTCATTTTTTTTTCATGTTTATGTGTTAGAAAGTGTGCCTTGATGGTTGGACTAACACGTGCATGTCTTTTTTTTTATCTGAGATGTCGTATATTAGAATGTCGGGCATTTTACCGCGAGTGTCCCTTTTTAATTTTTTAAAATTTTTTTGCCAAGTCATTTTTCCGTAAGATATTGCGAAATAGTGTCGTAAAACTTTTGCTTTTTTAATGTTGGAAAGTGTGTCTAGATGATCTGGCTACCCATGCGTGATTTTGTTTTTGTCAGATACAACGTAGTTATTGGTATATTGGGTATTTAACTGCGGTTGCCAATTTCTGTTTTTTTTCAATATTTGTAAAAATTTATTACGTAGTAAGGAATTGCCGTATATTATTGATTTTTTTTCATGTTTATGTGTTAGAAAGTGTGCCTTGATGGTTGGGCTAACACGTGCATGTCTTTTTTTTTTATCTGAGATGCCGTATATTAGAATGTTGGGCATTTTTCCGCGAGTGCCCCTTTTTATTTGTTTTGCATTTTTTTGCTTAGTCATGTTACCGTAAGGAATTGGCAAGTAGTGTCGCAAAACTTATATTTTTATAGTGTTGGAAAGTGTTTCTAGATGATCTGGCTACCCATGCCTATTTTTTTTTTAGCCAGATATGGCGTATATATAAGTATGTGTTCGATTTTCCTGTGATTGCCATTTTTTCGTTTTTTCCCATTTCTTTCAAAATTACTACGTACTAAGGAACTATCACAGAGTAATATTTCATTTATATGTTTATTTGTCGGAAAATATGCCTTGATGGTTTGCCTAGCACGTGGCTGAAATTTTTTTTTTCTGAAATGCCGTATATTAGAATGGCCATTTTTCCACGAGTGCCCCTTTTTATTTGTTTTGCATTTTTTTGCTTAGTCATGTTACCGTAAGGAATTGGCAAGTAGTGTCGCAAAACTTATATTTTTATAGTGTTGGAAAGTGTTTCTAGATGATCTGGCTACCCATGCCTATCTTTTTTTTAGCCAGATATGGCGTATATATAGGTATGTGTTCGATTTTCCGGTGATTGCCATTTTTTCGTTTTTTCCCAATTCTTTCAAAATTACTACGTACTAAATAACTATCACAGAGTAATGATTCCTCTAGATGTTTATTTGTCGGGAAATTTTGTTTACTTTTTTTTTGATTGAATATCATCAAATTTTTTTAGCTAAAATATTGTTTTACATTTTTTTTTCGATTTTATTTCCCTTCAAAAAATATTTTTTGGGTCAGAATTTTAATTTTATATTCGTAAAATAATCGACAATTATCCAGCAACCCACCATACAATTTTTATGCATATCCAATAATAATTAGATTAGTAAATAACACCTTGAAATTGACATACCCTTCCTACATTTCAAGTGGCAGATTAGGGAGTCTGAGTCAGTGTGGTTGGCGGCCATTTTGTGGACATATCCGAAGCGTAAGCTGCCCTATCTATATATATTCTTGTTCCCTATAGAATTTGTGATATTTTGGTATATTTTTACCTGCATAAATATCATATTATATATTAAATATATGTATTTTTTTACGAAATTTCCAAGTACTCAAAAAATTACCTTTAGATATGGCCCCTGATATAAATGTAATTTACAAAATAATGAAGATTTTTTTACATATTTCTATTTTAGGATAACATATGTTTATTCCCTAAAAAAATTAGCCACTTCCTATTTCATTTGGGTACCCAAAAAAATTCATGAAATTTGGACAATTTTTTTTGGCCAAAAAAAGTTACCCTTTTTTTCTCATTTCAGATCTTCACCTCCATGGGTCTGACTTCATCCAAAATACATCAAGATGTGTCCTAAACATTCAAGAATCAATTCCTAAAAGGATTTGTGTATATATGTATAAACTTTTTTTTTATGAATTTTTATGTCAGGTCTTTTTTTTTTCTACTTAATTTTTTAAAATATTTATAATAAATAGTTTTTCTGCAGATGAGTAGTATTTATCTTTACAGTTGTTTTAAGCATTCATTGAAGTTTTTTTTGGCAAAAGAAAAAAGGAGGTTACTGCAAAAACTGATTTTTCCAGAATTTTTTTTGGCGTCGGGGTCGTTCGCGTCCGAGTATACCCTTAAAGGGGTGTCCGAGGACCGTACCTATCCAGGGTTAAAATCCGTTTTTGTAGAACTTATACTTTTACATCTTTTAGAACTCATACATTTACCTTTTTTGAAAAACTTGTACATTCCAATTTTTTTTTTAAATTAGTAAGCAATATTTTTTTCTGGAACTCCTAAACTTCAATTTACTTTAGAACTCATAACCTTCCATTTTTTCTGGAACTATAACTTAATTTTTTTTCTGGAAATCATAAACTTATATCTTTTTCTGGAACTTGTAAACTTTAATTTTTCTTCAACTTGTAACCTTCTATTTTTTTGGAGCAATACCTTAAATTTCTTTCTGTAACTCGTAAAATTATATTTTTTTTTTCTGGAACTTGTAAATTTCGATTTTTTTTTCTCGAATCAGATTTTTACAGTTAGGCAAATATGCGAGAAATATATAGCAAAAGGTAAGGAGGTGTATGTTACGTTTATGGATCTGGAAAAAGCGTATGATAGAGTTGATAGGAAAGCAATGTGGAATGTGGTGAGGTTATATGGAGTTGGTGGAAGGTTGTTGCAAGCAGTGAAAAGTTTCTACAAAGGTAGTAAAGCATGTGTTAGAATAGGAAATGAAGTGAGTGATTGGTGTCCGGTGAGAGTGGGGCTGAGACAGGGATGTGTGATGTCGCCGTGGTTGTTTAACTTGTATGTTGATGGAGTGGTGAGAGAGGTGAATGCTCGAGTGCTTGGACGAGGATTAAAACTGGTAGACGAGAATGACCATGAATGGGAGGTAAATCAGTTGTTGTTTGCGGATGATATTGTACTGGTTGCAGACACAGAAGAGAAGCTTGACCGACTAGTGACTGAATTTGGAAGGGTGTGTGAGAGAAGGCGGTTGAGAGTTAATGTATGTAAGAGTAAGGTTATGAGATGTACGAGAAGGGAAGGTGGTGCAAGGTTGAATGTCATGTTGAATGGAGAGTTACTTGAGGAGGTGGATCAGTTTAAGTACTTGGGGTCTGTTGTTGCAGTAAATGGTGGAGTGGAAGCAGATGTACGTCAGAGAGTGAATGAAAGTTGCAAAGTGTTGGGGGCAGTTAAGGGAGTAGTAAAAAATAGAGGGTTGGGCATGAATGTAAAGAGAGTTCTATATGAGAAAGTGATTGTACCAAATGTGATGTATGGATCGGAGTTATGGGGAATGAAAGTGACGGAGAGACAGAAATTGAATGTGTTTGAGATGAAGTGTCTAAGGAGTATGGCTGGTGTATCTCGAGTAGATAGGGTTAGGAACGAAGTGGTGAGGGTGAGAATGGGTGTAAGAAATGAGTTAGCAGCTAGAGTGGATATGAATGTGTTGAGGTGGTTTGGCCATGTTGAGAGAATGGAAAATGGCTGTCTGCTAAAGAAGGCGATGAATGCAAGAGTTGATGGGAGAAGTACAAGAGGAAGGCCAAGGTTTGGGTGGATGGATGGAGTGACGAAAGCTCTGGGTGATAGGAGGATAGATGTGAGAGAGGCAAGAGAGCGTGCTAGAAATAGGAATGAATGGCGAGCAATTGTGACATAGTTCCGGTAGGCCCTGCTGCTTCCTCCGGTGCCTTAGATGACCCCGGAGGTAGCAGCAGTAGGGGATTCAGCATTATGAAGCTTCATCTGTGGTGGATAACGGGGGAGGGTGGGCTGTGGCACCCTAGCAGTACCAGCTGAACTCGGTTGAGTCCCTTGTCAGGCTGGGAGGAACGTAGAGAGTAGAGGTCCCCTTTTTGTTTTGTTTCATTTGTTGTTGTCGGCTACCCCCCAAAATTGGGGGAAAGTACCTGGGTATATGTATGTATAAACATCTATTTTTTTCAGGAACTTGTGAACTTCTATTTTTTCTGGAACTTGTAAACTTCCAAATTTTGGAACTAGTAAACTTCCATTTTTTCTGGAACTTGTAAATGTATTTTTTTTGGGGGGGGGACTTGTAAACTTCCATTTTTTCTGGAACTCGTAAACTTCCATTTTTCTCTGGAACTCGTAAACTTCCATTGTTATGTGGAACTTATAAACTTCCATTGTTTTCTGGAACTTTTAAACTTCCATTTCTTCTTGAACTCATAAATTTGCCTTTTTTTCTGAAACTACCAAACTTAATTTTTTTCGGAACTCACAAACTTCCACTTTTCATAAACTAAAAATCTTCCATTTGTCTGGTACTCGAAAATCTCCATAGTCTCCGCAACTTATAAACATCAATTTTTTGGGAAATTTTAAACTTCAATTTTCCTGAAATTCATAATTTTCCATTTTTGGGGAACTCGTAAATTTCCATTTTTCTGGAACCTATAAGCTTCCTTTTTCTGAAAGTGCCAGACTTCCATTGTTATGGTACTCGTACATTTTAATTTTTCTATAAATCTTAACCTTCCATTTACGTGAAACTCGTAAACTTCCATTTTCCTTGAACTCATAAACTCCCATTTTTTCTAGAACATGCAAACTTCAATATTTCTAAAACTCGTAAACCTTCCTTTTTCTGGAACACTTAAACCTCAATTTTTCAGCAAATCGTAAACTTCCATATTTTCCTGGAACTCATAAACTTCCATTTTTCTAAATCTCATACATTTCCATTTTTCTAGAATTCATTAATTTCCCTTATTTTGGAACTTGTACATTTCTATTTTTTCTGGAACTCGTACATTTCCATTTTTCTAACTCTCATATTTCTATTTTTTTCTGGAAATTCTACATCTCTATTTTTTCTGGAACTCGTACATTTCCATTTTTCTAACTCTCATATTTCTATTTTTTTCTGGAAATTCTACATCTCTATTTTTTCTGGAACTCGTACATTTCCATTTTTCTAACTCTCATATTTCTATTTTTTTCTGGAAATTCTACATCTCTATTTTTTCTGGAACTCGTACATTTCCATTTTTCTAACTCTCATATTTCTATTTTTTTCTGGAAATTCTACATCTCTATTTTTTCTGGAACTCGTACATTTCCATTTTTCTGGAACACATTAACTTTTATATTTCTAAAACTAAGAAATTTCTCGTTTTTTCGGAAACTCGTACGTTTCTATTTTTCTAGAACGTGTGGATTTAATTTTTTCTGGAATTCGTATATTTTATTATTTTCTGGAACTTTTAAACTTCCCTTTTTATAGAACTTGTAAACTTCTATTTTGCCTGAACTCATACATTTCCCTGTTTCTGGAACTCGTAAACTTCTATTTTTCTAGAACTCGTAAACTACTGTTTTTTTTCTGGAACTTGTACACCTACTTCTTCCTGGAACTGGTAAACCCCCATTTCACTGGGATTTGTACATTTCCCCTTTTCTGCAACTAGTAAACTTTCATTTTTCTGGAACTTGTAAAGTTCCAATTACTTTTTTCTGGAACTCACAAAAATCTAGAACTGGTAAACTATCAATTTTCTGGAATTTGTAAACTTCGTTTTATCTTAAACTCATAAACTTTAGTTTTCCTGGAACTTTTAAACTTCTATTTTTTCTTTTAAAATGATTAAACTTCCATTCTTTTCTAAATCTTGTAAACTTTCATTTTCTTTTCTGAAACTTGTAAGATTACATTGTTTTCTGGAACCTGTAAAATTCAATTTTTTCTTGAACTCATAAACTTCCATTTATTCTGGAACTTGTAAACTTCCAATTTTCTTGAACTCGTAAACTTCCATTGTTATGTGGAGCTTAAAAACTTCCATTGTTTCCTAGAACTTGTAAACTTCCACTTCTTCAACTCATAAACTTCTATTTTTTCTGAAACTCCTAAACTTCATTTTTTGGGGGAACTCGTAAACTTCCATTTTTCTGTAACCCAAAAACTTCCTTTTTTCTGAAACTGGCAAATTTCTATTTTTATGGTACTCGTGCTATTCCATTATTTTGGGAATCGTAAACTTCCATATTTGTGGAACTCGTAAACTTCCATTTTTCTTGGAATCATAAACTCCTATTTTTCTAGAACTCGCAAACTTCAATATTTCTAGAACTCATAAACCTTCCTTTTTCTGGAACCCTTAAACCTCACTTTTTTTTCAGGAACTCGTAAACTTCCATATTTTTATAGAACTGAAACTTCCCTTTTTCTGAAACTCATACATTTCCAATTTTCTAGAACTTGTATATTTCTATTTTGGGGGGAAATTCTACATCTCTTTTTTTCTGAAACTCGTACATTTCCATTTTTCTGGAACACGTAAACTTCTATATTCCTATATTTCGTAAATTTCTCTCTTTTTCTGGAACTCGTGCATTTCCATTTTTCTTGAATGCGTGCATGTAAATTTTCCTGGAACTCGTACATTTAATTTTTAGGGGAACTCGTGCATTTCCATTTTTCTAGAACACGTTTATGTAAATTTTCCTGAAACTAGTACATTTCATTTTTTTCTTGAACTTGTAAACTTCCCGTTTTCTAGAACTTGTAAACTTAAATAATTTTGTAACTTGTAAACTTCCGTTTTTCTGGAACTTGTAAACTTCCTTTTTTATAGATCTCGTAGAATTCTATTTTGCCTGAACATATACATTTCCCTGTGTCTGGAACTCGTAAACCTCCTTTTTACTGGAATTCGTACATTTTCCTTTTTCTGGAACTTGTAAACTTCCATTTCTTATAGAACTCGTACATTTACATTTTCTGTAACTCAGATGTTTCCCTTTATCTAAAACTTATACATTTCCCTTTTTCTGGAATGCCTAAACTTCAATTTTACTGGAACCTGTAAACTTCCATTTCTCTGGGACTCGCACATTTCCATTTTATTGAAAGCGTACATTTCCATTTTTCTGGAACACGTATATTTCCATTTTTCTGGAGCACATAAACTACCGTTTTTTTTGGGGGGGGGGGTTCCCGTAAACTTCTATTTTTTTCTAGATCTCGAAAGTTTCCTTTTTTTCTGGAACATGTAAAATTCCCTTCCTTTCTATTTTACCTTAAAGTTCCATTTTTTTTTGTGGATCTCGTAAACTTCCATTTTTTTTCTGGAACTCGTTAACTTTATTTTTTTTTTGGGAACTTGTAAACTTCCATTTTTTCTGTGACTAATAAGCTTAGTTTTTATTCTGGAATTCATAAACTTCCAATTTATTACTACCATTTTCTGGCTATCGTAATATTCCTTTTTTCTGGAACTAGTGCATTTTCTTTTTTCTAGAGCAAGTGCATTTAAGTTTTTTCTGAAACTTGTAAACTTCCTTTTTTCTGGAACTTTTAAACTTGATTTTTTTGGAACCACTAAAAGTCTATTTTTTCTGGAACTCGCGTAAACTTCCATTTTTCAGGCACTCATAAACTTTTTTTTTTTGTTTTATTGAACTCGTAAACTTTAATTTTTCTTGAACTCATACATTTACCTTTTTTTCCGGAACTCGTGAACTTTCATTTTTGTAGAACTCGTAAACTACCATTTGGTGGAACTTGTAATCTTCCATTTTTCTGGAACTCGTAAACCTCCACTTTACAGGAATTGTTTCTCTCAAGGATATCGCAGAATATCAGTGGATGTATTCTTGACACGCCGCATAGCAATCTTCACCCCGAATAGCATTTACGCTTCGAGGGGGAAATTAGCAAAATTAGAAGGGGAGCCGTATCAAGGTTACCCTACTTCCCATACTACTATTGAGTATCAAGACAGTGCCATATCCAATATGGCGGATATTCCTAATTTTGTATCGAATTCGCACGGTGGTGTTCCCTGTTGATCTAACTTTTTCTATTGACTCTCAAAGATTAATATGCAATCTCCAGCTTCTTTCGCCTCTTGAAAGTTGCGTATTGATTCTTAACAATGTGTGTATTTTAGCTCCTGTCTCACAGTGAAATTAGAGTAATTTATTGTGATTAGGAGCTAGGTCTGTTACCAGAGGAGCCATGGGCACTGTCCTTTGTTAGGCATGTGTTATTTAGCTAGTAGATTGACATTCCCGGTTGAAATAGCATTAATTAATTAATTATGAAAGTTATTTAGGCACTTGATACTTGTAAAGATCTTTATAATGTGCATAACTTTCCTTTTTCTATTTTGATCGTATAAGTCAGAGTTTCGGTGATTTAAGTAACCGAGATCTCGTCTTGCCTAGGTAACCTAACCTAGACGATACAGTATACTCGGGACATTTCTCCGGTTACCCTCGTGTATTGGTTTATCAATTCAGACGGAGATAGATATCTACTGGAACTATTATATAAACCGATATTTGTCTCTAGTGGAGATTTATGGGTAATCTCTCCTTCCCTCTGAGTGTAGCTTTAGGCTACAACCCTAGTGGGTCGTGCCTGGAGTTTTCAATCAGGCATGACTAGCCTAGGGTTCTCCGTCCCTTCCTTTAACCGCAGATAGCAGGTTTTGGGATTAGGTCAGAACCTCAGAGTGTCTAGTCGTGTGTCGACAGCCGGCCGGCAGGGTAAATAGTCATTCTTCTGCCGGCTAGGCTGCCGACATAGGAGACTAGCCCTCCCGAGGCCGCACTTGAAGTGGTTGTATGATGCTGCCACCTTCTCCCTGTGGTCTACTAGACTAGTACTGTGCTTGCAGAACACTAAGTTTAAGAATAGTCATTCTTCTGAGGCCTAGCATGGTGCTGGCACTGGATCTCTGTTTCTCCCTTGTTGAGAGGAGGCGGCACTGCTGCCATCCCCTTAACTGTATTGGCAGACCCTAGGTTGGAAAATAGAAATTCTCCAGCCTCCTAGGATGGCACCGATACTGAAACAGAGTTTCTTAAGGATGTGTAGGACCGGCAACCTTGCTGGCTCCTTTCACACCTCATACAGGACCTTTTTCCCTCTCCCTCTGTTCTTTTGTGATGGCCTAGCCCTCGTATCTCTTTGAGCTGTTGTCCTGCAATCTCACCGTTTGTCGGTGGATTGTGGGGCCAGCCAGACTCCTACTCCACATCTGTTGTCCGACTGCCTACGGCTATGCAGGCTGCTGGCAGCCACGACAACTTCCGGCAGCCATGTTGGCTGCCGGCGGCCATGTTTTATACAAACTGTCGGCGGCTATGACGGCTGCTGGCGGCTATGCAGGCTGCTGGCAGCCATGTTATCTGTCGGCGGCTATGACGGCTGCTGGCAGCCATGATGGCTGTTGGTGGGAAGTCTCTTCTGTCACCAAGGTTCTTCAGTCCTCCCTTGGACTGCCGGCCACAAGTCCTATTGCCGGGTATTAGCCTGGCTGGCACAGATAGGTGCTGACTCAGTCGGCAGTTTGCCGACTGTACCAGTGCTGCCCGGTGCTAGCCTGCGGGCCATGTGCCGGCCGGACCTTGCCGGCAATGGTACTGGTGGCTGGATGGAAGCCTAAATTTTACATTCTCCCCTTCCATTTGAACCTTCTTTCTGGAGAAAGGCAGTAAATTAGATATTTACATCCTAAATTAGTGTATATATACACAGTAATAAGGCAGCCTTCACTCCATGCTGTTTCTCTCTCTTTTAGCTAGTATGCTGGCTGCGCTGGCTGGGACTAGCTATGCCGGCTCTATGCCAGCTGAATTACAGTATATGTTTATACAGGTAGTCAGTATATTTGCAGTATAGGATGTACTGCAGATAGAAAACTATTGTATATATTATACTAGTAGTTATTTTCCAATATATCTTGGGTATCCTTGCCCAGGTGTTTGCTGAGACCAATCCTATATTGAAAGGATAGAATTTCTTCAATATTCCGATTAGAAATTAGTTTTCATATTACCCTACAATATTAAATAAATTAAAGGGCTGTTAATATAACACTTCTATCCTTAAAAGGTTAGAACCCTTATCCTTGAGTTTCCCTGATCAGGAAACTCTATTATTTTAATATTGAAAGGGACGGTTACAGCATATGGGGTGGCTAGGATACACAAATATATGTCTTTTATATTTCTTAGTTCTGGAACTTGTAAACTTCCATTTCTTTGGAACTTGTAATCTTCCATTTTCCTTGAACTCATAAATTTAAATTTTTCTCTAACTCCTATAAATAATGTATAATTTTTCTGGAATTCAGAAACTTCCTTTTTTTGGAACTCGTAAGCCTCCAATTTTCTGGAACTCGTAAAATCCCATTTATCTGGAACTCGTACATTTAAAATTTTTCTGGAACTCATAAACTACCATTTTTTTTCCATAAATAAACTTCTATTTTTCTAAAACTCATAAAATACAATTTTTCTAGAACTCGTATACCTCCTTTTTTTCTGGAACTTGTAATCTTTCGTATTTTTACGAACTCCTAAATTTTTCCAGAACTTGTACACTTTTCTTTTTTTCTGGAACTCGTATATATCGCCTTTTTTTCTGAAACTCGTACATTACCATTTTATTTCTGGAACTTGTAAACACAATTTTTCCTGGAACTCATAAACTTCTATATTCTCTGGAACTCATAAACTTCCATTTTTTAAAACTTGTTCATTTCTCTTTTTTCTGGAACTCATACATTGACCTTTTTCTGGAACTTGTACATTTAATTTTTTTTTGAAACTTGTACATTACCCCTTTTCTAGAATTCGTATATTTTCCTTTTTCCTGAACTCAAACATTTTAATTTTTTTCTGGTACTCGTACACTTCAATCATTCTGGAACTTGTAAACTTCCATTGTTCTAGACCTCATAAACTTCCATTTTTCTGTAATTCGTAAACTTCCGTTCTTCTGGAACTTGTAAACCTCCATTTTTCTCGTACTTGTAAACTTAAATTTTTCTCGTACTTGTAAACTTAAATTTTTCTGGAACTATTAAACTACCATTTTTTCTAGACTTCATACACTTCCATTATCTGGAACTGGTAAACTTCCACTTTTCTGGAACTCGTACATTTCCAATTATTCTGGAACTTGTATATTTCCATTTTTTCTAAAACTCATACATTTCCATTTTTCTGGAACTCGTAAACTTCTATTTTTCTGGAACTCGTAAACTTCCATTTTTTTCTTGAACTCGTAAACTTCCATTTTTTCGGTACTCGTACATTTACATTTTTTTATGGAAATCCTAAATTGCCATTTTTCTGGAAGTCGTAAAATACCATTATTCCGGAACTCAAACTTCCATTTTTCAAGAACGTGTAAACCTCTATTTTTCTGGATCTTATAAACATTAACTTTTTCTGGAACTCGTACATTTTTATTTTTCTGGAACCTGTATATTTTCATTTTGGGGTAATTTGTATACTTTCATTTTCCTGGAACATGTAAACTTCCATTTTTTTTCGGGAACTCGTATACTTCCCCTTTTCTGAAACTCGTAATCTTCGATTTTTATGGTATTCGTACATTTCTATTTTTTGGAGACTCGTATACTTCCATCTTTCTGGAACTCGTAGACTACAATTTTTTCTGGAACTTGTGAATTTCCATACTTTTGGAACTCGTAAACCTTCTTTTTTTTCGGGAACTTGTAAACCTCTCTTTTTCTGGAACTCACAAACTTTTTTTTTTTTTTTTTTTTTTTTTTTTGTAAATCGTAAACTTCCATTTTATCTGGAACTCGTACATTTCCATTTTCCTGGAACTTGTACATTTCCATTTTCTTGAACTCGTATATTTCCCTTTTTCTGGAGCTCTTACATTTCTTTTTTTTTATAGAACACGTATATTACCATTTTTCTCTGGAGCTCGATTTTCTGAAACTCGTACATTTCTATTATTTTGGCACTTATAAATTTCTATCATTCTGAAACTCATAAATTAAAATTTTGCCGAAACTTCCATTTTTTTTTTTTTTGGTACACATGAATTTCCAATTTTTTTTTTATGTGGTCATAAATTTCCATTTTTTTAATGTACTCATAAATTTCTATCCCTTTTTATACTCATACATCTTTACTTTTCCGGAATTCACGATTTTTTTTTTTTGTAACATTTATTTGGAACTCGTATCTCTTTTATTCGGAACTCAAATTAAATATTTTTTTTTATGGAATTCACAAATTACCATTATTTGATGGTATTCATAAATTTCCATCTTTTGGAACTCTTATATCTCTACTTTTGCGGAACTCGCAAATTTCCAATTTTTTATCTAGCACTCATAAATTTCAATTTATTTGAAATTCGTATATCTTTTGTTTCCGTAATTCGAATTTCTATTTTTCTATTTTGTTGTAGGCTAAGCATAAATTTCCCACATTTCATCATTAACTCATAAATCTCAAAATATTTACTGGCAAATTCTAATTTTTCTTGAACTCATTAATCTCTTTTTAAAACACATTAATATCCTATTTATATAAAACTCGCAAAACTTCCTCTCGTCTTCAAAATAAATCCCTCTATTGTCTGTGACCCAATCTCATTTGGCCGGGTGTTGGGGTGGTGGTGGCTGGAATTTAAACGTTGCGTTATTATTGAACCCATTGCTCCCCATTCTTCACTTGAAATAAGAATTATTCATTATTTTGAATCCAAAAACCTTTTTTATTAAAGTACGCAATTCACAATATTTATTTTGTAAACTGTGTACAAAATTTTATTGGATCTTACTACTAATGAAACAAAAAATTCCGAAAAGCTATTTACTGCACGTTGAGGAATATTGATTTACATCGAATTAAACTGTTAATCTTGCAAATTATTTCAAAACTTTTAGTTTTATATTCATATCGCTAAAAATTATTATTGTCACTCCCACTCTTTCTACCTTAGTTATTGTTCAATTCGTAATGTCTATTCTTATCTTATTTTTATAGTTATCTTTGTTAATTGTTTTTTAAATCGTTATTCTCGATATGTTATTTCTATCGTTGTTATTATATTTATTATTAGTAGTGTTGTTACCTAAATAATTGTTGCTGATGTTGTTGTTGTTACTGTTATCATTATTGTTACCTTTGAAGTCTTAGAACGTGCCTCGCTGACCAGCGTGGAGGCCACCATCATCCACCACCGCCTCCGCTGGATAGGACACGTGCGTGGGATGGATCCATCTAGGCTCCCAAAGAAGATAGTCTACGGAGAACTGACCCAGGGCACCAGACCACGAGGAGCCCCGAAAATGCGCTATAAAGATCAACTAAAGCGCACCCTGGCTCTAACTGACATCGATCCTTCCTCATGGGAAGAAACAGCCAGGGACAGGAAAACCTGGAGGAGTACAGTACACCATGGCACCGTGGACTTCGAGGAGAGGAGGAGATAAAATGAGGAGGCTAGGAGGAGTAGGAGAGAGCGATTAGAACAGCCCCGCCCACCACCTACCCTCCCATGTGAACACTGTCCGCGACTCTTCCACCACAGACTAGGACTTAACAGCCACATCAGACATAAGCACCCACCTCAAAGATAGGAGGCTGATGGCTAACGACAGAACCCAATACTCGGACACGAGTGGGCGCCGACGACGATTGTTACCTTTGTTGTTATTTTTATTAATATTGATATTTTTGGGATTGTTTCCATAATCAATTACTGTTTGACAGCAACAACAACAACAACAACAACAACAACAACAACAATAATAATAATAATAATAATAATAATAATAATAATAATAAAAATAATAATATATCTGCTATAGTAGGTCTATAAGCACGATGCTAGGTCCGCAAGAGCCCCAACAGGGAAAACTGCGTCAGGATGAAGGAAACGAAAGTAAGGAATAAGCTTTAAGAGTAAGACCCCAAACTAATAAAAATAACGATATGAACCGGACCATATACATTAAGGGGAAGAGCAAAGTCCGTATTGAAAATAATGTTCAAAGGGAAAAAAAATATTAAAGAAAACGCAGTCTCTATAAACCAACAGGCATCCTTGGTCATTCCCTCCTATTTAGCTTACGGTTACACCGTTAGAACATAATTAAAATCAATCCGATGAAAAAGCGTGCTCAATTACACCGTCAAGTGAAAAAAAAATAGAAACAAAAAATAACTCACGACAGTGGTAGACCATAAAACAAATGCTATACAACAATCAAAGACTAGTGGGCATTGGTCTCAGTCGGAATTTTTACCCATGGAAGATTCGCCTAACTTTCTTAATTGGGTGCATTATAGTATTATCATGTTGAAAATTTGCCACTCAACAGCTAAAATAGCTACCATATTATTTGACATTGTAAGATGCAGCATGTTTAATGCTATCATGTGAGTAGGGATCGATAAACGTCAGTAGGGAGTAAGTCATATTATTTGGAGACTGTAACGAATAAAATACCAGCAAAAAGAGTAGGAGTCAACAAATAAGACATCTGTAGCCCTCAATTTACAGGACCACTAAGGGTGGCTAATGCCTGGAAGATGTCGTCTATATAGAATCTAGTAATAAGTAATAATATAAAGGAAAGTATAACAGTATCAATTCATAATTGATTTAAATTTTTCAAAGTAAAGTAACATAAAACTTTAAAAAAAATATATATAGCATCAATAGCAATAGAAGTAATAGGGATGGTGAAAATCAAAAATTTTGGTCATCCCAAAAGGGAAAAGAAAAAAACAGGACAAAAGCGCCGTTTAAAATATTTTTCTATTGAAACTGAAATCCGAATAGAAGATCCATCATCCACAAGCTCGTCTTTCTAAAGACTGCAATGTCTTTTCCAAAATTTTGATAAAAGGTTCCATTTATCTCAGCGACGATAAAACATTATTAATCAATGAGAGAGAGAGAGAGAGAGAGAGAGAGAGAGAGAGAGAGAGAGAGAGAGAGAGAGAGAGAGAGAGAGCGGCATTAGTATAGTAGTGACATTAGTAGTAACAGTTTGTTATAATTCGCATGAACGATACATAACATTTAGAAGAAAGATGTAAAAAAAGAAATCATAAAATTACAAGCTTCCTTATAGGTTAACTAATGACAATATTAATATATATATATATATATATATATATATATATATATATATATATATATATGTATATATATATATATATATATATATATATATATATATTATTACTTGCTAGGCTACAGCCCAAGCCAAAAAACTAGGATGCTATAAACCTTATAAGGGCTCCAATATGGAAAATTGCCCAGTGAGGGAAGGGAATAAGGAAAGAACAAGAGAATTAATTGACAATTAAAATGAAATATTTTAAGAACACAAACAATAATAAAATAAATCTTTCATATATAAACTATAAACACTTCAAAAAACAAGAGGAAGAGAAATGAAAAGGAAAAATGTGCCCGAGTGTACACTCAAGCAAGTGAACTTTAACCCCCTATAGTGTAAGACCGAGGTACAGAGGCTATGACCATATTCAACAGGAGAGAACAATGGTTTGATTTTGGAGTGTCCTTCTCTCCTAGACAACCTGCTTACCATAGCTAAAGAGTCTCATCTACACTTGCTAAGAAAAAAGTAGCCACAAAACAATTGCAGTGGAGTATTTATCCCTTTAAGCAAAAAAAAAAAAAAAACTGCTGATAATCTCAGGATTGTCAGATGTATAAGGACAGAGGAGGATATCTAAGGAATAGGCCAGACGATTAAGTGTATATATAGGAAAAAGGAAAATGAGCCGTATCCAGTGAAAAGGAACCAATGTAGTACTGTCTTCCCTGTTAAAAGACCCAATAACTTACTAGCGGTGGTATATCAATGGCTAGCTGGGTGCTGGCTCACAAAAATCAAAAGGCAATACAGCAAAACTATATTGATGTTCACGACCAGAAACCTTCCTGAAAG
>NC_090748.1:59855749-59868249 GCF_036898095.1 Palaemon carinicauda | reverse complement strand
GCGACTGAACTTTTCAGGCAATATATGAATTGCCTGGTTCACCCAGTCAATTTAGAAATCGGCTAAAAATTGCAGACAATCTATAAATTGACTAAAATTATAATGGATTTTCTTGGCATATTGACTGAAATGAACCCCGGTATGGATATTCGGTCAGTTTACCTCTTGAAACTTTGTGTGCTGTTGTCTGGGTAGTTTATTATTTTCGTGTGTGAAAGACTATTGCTAACACATAAAAGTATGTACTTGAACGTAAACGTAAGATTATATAATTCTGAATTGTTGAACAATATTCGTCATGAGGAAATATCTAATTTATATAAACCAGCACTAATATTAAAAACACAGTCCGACTTTATCTTTATAATACTTGATTTTATAATATTTCTCTTCACAACATCTTTACAGAATAGCAGCTCTTTGGAGTTCTTCCAGTCTAACAAATGATTAAATTGATTCATGTGAACGAATAGTGCGTTAGACATATTACCAACTCGAACGCAGTATTTATGTTGATTTATCCTTGTTGCCAACATTTTACCACTTTGCCCAATATATTTCAAATTACAAACATTACATGGAATTTCATATATGCAGCCTACACTATTACACGGAAAGTTCTATATCATAATACACTTTATAGTACAAGAATTTCTAAAAACAACATTAACCTTAAAACATCTTAAAATTTTTGGTAGACAGATAAAACTATCATTATACGGTAAAACTAATAAATTATCATGATTAAAAGATGTTACATTGTCAATTGCATAATAAGTTGCAACGTCAACTAAGGATCTTGGATACTACTAATTAAAGGCAATATCGTATATTCTTAAAAATTCTGGGGAACAAACTCTAAGAGCTCTCAAAAACATTGAGGAAAAAACAGAGAGTTTTACTTTAATATGGTGATTAGAATAAAAGTGAATGTAAGGCGATACATTGGTGGGTTTTCTAAAAACGCTAAACTTAAATCTATTATTATGTCTATGAACATTTACGTCTAAAAAGGGCAGAACAGAACTTCTTTCTTCCTCAATTGTAAAATTAATAGAAGGAACCAGTGAGTTTAGTACAAGTAAAAAAAAAACAGATATATCCTCATTTAAAGGCCATATACAAAAAATGTCGTCAACATAGCGAAACCAAAAAACTCTTCCCGGCAAAATATTCACTAAAAGATTCTTCTCAAAAAATTTCATATAAATATAACTTAAAAGAGGTGATAAAGGGTTACCCATTGCCATTCCAAATCTTTGCTCATAAAAATTCCCATTAAAAATAAATTTACAATCTTTGATGCACATTTTAATCAATTCTAAAATAGTATTACATGGCAGAGAAAATTCACAATTAGGCAACTCTTCGGTTAAAAAATCTAGTAAATCATCAACTGGACTTTAGTAAAAAGTGATGTTACGTAAAAACTTATTATTTTAAATTCAAAATCAATATTGTAACTTCTTAGACGATTAAGGAAATCAACATTATATATATATATATATATATATATATATATATATATATATATATATATATATATATATATATATATATATATATATATATATATATATATATATATATATATGGGTGTGTGTGTGTGTGTGTGTGGGTGTGTGTTTTTATATCTAAGAAGAGAGATAGAAAAAGAATAATTCTATTAAAAAAATAAACACTCCCATAAAAAGACAAAAATCTGATAAGTTAGGTTTAGTAATACAAAATTGGTACTCCCAGCAACATGATGAAATGGAAGAAAGAAAATAAGAACTATACAGTAATTTGACAATTTTGTATTGGAATCAGGACAAATGATTGGTGGAAAATTTCCAAAACAAGATCAAGGAAAACTACCAGAAAGGACCAAAAACCTCAAAAAAAAGTTTGGAAATGAGAGTAATATCCAAGAGAAATGAGATAGAATTAGCGGAACCCTCCTGAATAATAAATAAACTAAAAAACCAAGATATTCGTAAACACAATCAAACCGAAATTAAGGAAACACTAAAGAACGGATTTTGAGCGAAGCAAAAAATCTATTTTTGGGTGAATAGCCATGTCGTCCTGATGGAAGTTCCTTCTTAGTAGCTTCCTAGGTTATATTTGACTACAGTGATATATCCCCGAGAATTTTACTAAAGGTATCCAGAATTCTAACTGCTGGAGCAAGTATCCCTTATATATTTCAAAAGGAATATCGCATCATATCAGAGGACGTATTCTTGACACGTCACATAGCTATCTACACCCGTAATAGCGTTTACGCTTCGAGAGGGGAGAGTGGCAAGAATTATAGGAGAGCCGTTATAAAGGCAACACTCCTACTGTACTGTAATTGGGCGCCAGCCCGCCTCTGCGCGGTGCCATCTAGTCATTCTTTGTAGATTTACATAGGTGCTACAGATACATTACATTAGGGAGGGATTGATTATCCTTTGTCAAAAAGAGGGTGGGTCCATCAGGACGACATGGCTACCTCATCCAAAAATAGATTTTTCCTCAGGCCATGTCGTCCTGATGGAAGTTTACCAGAGCATTAATGTATCTGTGGATTTTCAATAGTGTCAGTCATCTTGAGATAAATTTTCCTTGATCGTCTGAACCTAGAGACACTTGATGTTACCGTTATTCATCATTCAGCTGATCATGGACTATGTCAGTGCTTCCTGCCCCCTTACAGGGAAGAGTCTGGGAAGACTCTAGGAAAAAACCTGAGGATTGTGAGTTCAAGGAACAATCAAGCAAACAAGTTTGTATATTAGTGTCCTCATATATATAAAGCATAGTTGTACTCTGAATGGAATTGATCTGTGTAGGTTACTGATACCTCCCATGACTGTTTGTTCATGGAGACAGATAGACAGGTTTACATTCGTGTAGGAAACCTTAATTCAGTAAGGTAAACAGGTTAGTACAATCAGTGACTACCAGTGACTGAACTTAAAGGCATAACAAATTATCTGAAGAATGTTTGCTTGGAACAGTAAAACATTAGTTCCGAATATTTTTCCGAAAATTAAGAGGATAAAAAGATGCTCTGACACCCTTTATTGAGTGGTTTAGGATATTTGGGGCGAAATGAGACGCAAAGATTCCTACTATCGTTTATTACAATAGAATATAGAAATCATGGTAGTAAAATTTACAATCAATCACATTTTCACTGAAAATATCTGTGTGAAAGCATAATTGGTAATAACAGAAAAATTTTATAAGTTTCATCTGAAAAGGAAACACAAGCCACTCTATGGGAAATATGCAATATTTCACTTTTGATTCTGTTGTTACAAGGAACACTTGCATACGAAGATGCATGGCACATGTGTCAGTCTATTATGCTTAATGTCACCTGTGTAATTAGAACAGTCTATAGTGTCATGCACTAGACACATCACTCAACATGATACATCATAAAAGTTTATGTGGTACACCATTCACTAAAAGTCCCAAATAGTGCTCTGTTCTTTTCACAGATCAAGCGGCAGGTTTTAGTACACTACCTGCTGCCACCACGAAGTGTTTGATATCCTGTAGTTGTTTCACGTAGTGCTTGAAGAAGTCCCTGGATGACTTCCATCCAGTGTAAGCGCGAAGACTTTCAAACGACATAGTTTGAAAGAAATTTAGAGATGAAGCAACTTTTCTCGGATCATGACCTGCAGGTGTACTGTCTGGATCCGCTCTGCGAATAAAATAGGTGATCTTCGCCCCTAGTTTTTTCAAGGTTAATGTCGAACCTGATGTTTTTCCCCTGAAAAGCTGACCTCCCTTAAAGTCTAAAGTTCTACGAAGATAGACCTTTAGGCATTCCACTGGGCATAGGGATGCTTCTTCCTTCAGAGGGCAGAATCTCTTAGTGGGCAGCTCGTTCTTGGCGAGAAACGTTGGGTCCGGAAAAAGGTTCAGTTCTCCGCAGTCTGTGAACTGAATGTGGCCATCATCCCTCGAGAGGGCCACTATTTCGCTAACTCTGGCTATTGCAAATAAGAATATCACCTTTTGAGTCAAGTCTTTTAGAGAGCAATCGTCATTGTTCAAGGTTGATGCTAAGTGAAGAACCTTATCCAAGGACCATGAAATGGGCTTTGGAAGGGCTGCGGTCCGAATTTTAGCGCAGGCTTTTGGGATCTTGTTGAAGATTTTGTTGGAGAAGTCTACCTGGAAGGCGTACAGCACGGGTCTGGTTAGGGCAGATTTGCACGTAGCAATCGTATTGGCTGCCAACCCTTGTTCATGGAGATAGATGAAGAAGTATAAACAGAAATCCATAGAAATCTCCTTTGGTTTCTTTGCCTTGACAAAGGCGACCCATTTTTTCCAGGAAGACTTGTACTGTCTTCTCGTTGACTTTGACTTGTATTCTTCTAAGAAGTTAATACTGTCCTTTGAAATCCCAAACCTTTTCTTAACTGCTAAGGTGAGAAAATCATGAGATGAAGGTTCCGTGATTTCTGTGGTGAAGCTGAGACAGTCAATTTCTGCACTTGTTGAGTCAGAACTGGATCCGGCAACGGGATCAGCTTCAGGGGTAGTTCCGTTATCAGGGGGAACCAGACACTGTTGGGCCACTTGTGGGCCACTATTGCTACCGTTCCGTGAAAGGATCTCAGTTTGTTGAGGACTTTCAGCAGAAGGTTGGTTGGAGGGAACAGGTAGATCTTGGACCATCTGTTCCAATCTAGGGACATTGCATCCGTTGCTTCCGCTAGAGGATCCTCGTACGGGGCTACATACCGGGGTAGCTTCTCGTTGTCGCTCGTTGCGAAGAGGTCTACCTGCAGTCCTGGGACTTTGCGTAAGATGAAGGAGAATGATCTTGCGTCTGGGGATCATTCTGACTCTATTGGGTTGAACCTGGATAGAGCGTCTGCCGTCTCATTGCGGAACCCTTGAAGATGAACTGCTGACAAGTGCCATCTCTTCTTCTCTGCTAGCCGGAGGATGGCCAATATCACTTGATTGACTTGAGGCGATCTCGAGTCCTGTCGATTTAGGCATCTCATTACAACCTCGCTGTCTAATACCAGTCGGATGTGGATTGAGCAGCGGAGGTTTCAGTTTTTTCAGTGAAAGAAAAACTGCCATGGCTTCCAGAAAGTTGATGTGGAGGGTTTTGAAGAGGGAAGACCAGGTTCCTTGGACTTTCCGATGGTGAGAGTGGCCTCCCCACCCTTCCTTCGAGGCATCTGTGTGAACGGTGACTGACGGTGGAGGCGGTTGTAAGAGTACCTTCTTCTTTATATACTTGGCCTCTGACCATGGCTTATGGAGGGATCGCAGACGATTTGGTATCGGTCTTTTTAGATCTCTTCGAGCGTTTGATGCGTATTTTCTCCAAACTCCTGATGCATCTTTTAATTGAGCTCTCAATACTGGATCTGTCACTGAGGCGAACTGGAGAGACCCCAACACTCTCTCCTGTTGCCTTCTTGATATCCTGGCGGATTGAAGGAGTCTCTTGACAGATCCCGCTATCTCTTTCCTCTTCTTTGATGGGATGGAAAGGCAGTGTGACTGTAAGTTCCAGTGGACACCCAGCCACTGGAACTTATGAGCTGGAGATAGTCAAGACTTTTCCAAGTTGATCTTGAATCCTAGGTGTTCCAGGAACTGGACCACTTCCTTGGAGGCTTGCGTGCACTCTTCTTTGGATGCTGCCCACACCAGCCAGTCGTCCAGGTAGGCTACTACCTGAATTCCCTTTAGGCATAGTTGATGAATGACCGCATTCGCAAGCTTGGTGAATACCCTTGGGGCTATGTTCAGACCGAAGGGAATGGCTCTGAAGACGTACTGTCTTCTCTATAGCTTGAATCCTAGGTAGGGGGAAACTTGACGGTTGATTGGAAAGTGCCAGTACGCATCCGTCATGTCTATGGAGACTGTGTATGCCTATTTGAGCAAAAGGGTCCTTATGTGTTGGAGCGTCAGCATTCTGAACTTGTAGTTCACTATGAACTTGTTGAGTGGTGATAGGTCCAGAATGAATCTGAGCTTTTCCGAGTCTTTCTTCAGAACACAGAACAGCCTTCCTTGGAATTTGATGGACTTTACCCTCCTTACAACTCTCTTGTCTAAGAGTTCCTGAACGTATTCTTCCAATATGGGGGTTGAGTGTTGGAAGAATTGAGGGAAGTTCCCCGGTCCGTTCTTGAATAGGCTGTGGGCACAGGGATCGAAGGTCCAGCAATCCCGGAAGAGGAGAAGTCTCCCTCCTACCGGTAGCATCTCACTTGGAGTGCTGGTTGGAAGGTTTGCCTCCTTGGCCACGTCCACCTCTGTTGCCCCTACCTCTGGAGGGGCGTCTAGAGGGTCCACAAAAGGAACCTCGAGACTTCGGCCTAAAGGTCGTCGATTGCCTTTCAAAGGCTGGGGTGAAGATGGGCGACTGAGTCACTACTGGTTGGGGCACCAGCTGGAAAGTGGTGGGAGGTTGTGCCAACGTCTGGGGCACCATGGCCACGGGGAGCTGTTGTTACTGTCGAGGACGAGAGGGCACTCTGGGTCATTTTGTCTTCCTTTTCGGCTGGGGACCCTCCTCAGCGGAAGACTTTCTTTTGGAGGACAAGCCCCACTTGGAGAGGATATTCCTGTTCTCCGTTGCGACTTTTTCCACGACCTCTTTGACCACTTCACTTGGGAAGAGGTCTTTTCCCCAGATGTTGGAGACTATCAGCTTCCTTAGTTCGTGCCTCACTCTCTACGAGCCCGGTGGGCTTTAATGAAATTATATAGATCTTTGGTGACCGTTGCCAAATGAGCTTTGGCAAAGACCATGAACATATCTGGGGTCTCGGGAACACTTGCCATCGTCTCTAACCCGGTTTGTAGAGACATGGAGGCGGCAAGTCGTTCTTTGGTCTCCTGCTCCCTGCGCAGGTGAAAGTCCGACAACTTTAGTAGGTCTTCACCGAACTGACGTCCGGCAATGTCAGCCTCCAGCTTCCCGACTGAGAAGGTGTTATAGACATCCTTCCAGTCTGCATCGTCAGATGGTAGGGCAAGGGAAAAGGGTCTACACTCCTCAAGTGTAGGACAAGGTTTTCCTGCCTCGACTGCCTTCAAGGCTGCCTTAAACCCTTTCTCCACAAGGGGGAATGCACGGGAAGAATCAGCAATGAAGGAAGGGTGCTTCTTGCTGAGAGCCGGCACCTTTGAATTAGTGAAGGCCCTCTCCTTCAAGGTTTTGGTAAACAAGGCCTGGGCCTTGGGAGGTCCAGAATGATGTCCTCTTTCGGCTCTATTTCCTCTTCGGAAGGGGGTTCCGTCCTCAGGCAGACGTAACAATCCGGATAGGCCCCTTTGCTGGGCCAGAACTCCACATCATCTACTGGGAGAGTGCCCAGTTTCTCGGAGAGGAAAATCTTCCCCCCTGACATCAGCATATGCTCAGCATACCTCCAATTGTTGATGTCAGAAAAGGCGGGAAGATCTTTGATGTTTAGCTTCTTTTGGGCTAAACGCGTAGACACAAGCTGGTGCATTTCAGTCCATAGAGAAGCCTCCTTCTCGGACGACTGCTTTTGCATGTCCTGGAACATAGACAAAAGCAAGTGCAGCGTACTGGTGATCGAGTCTAGCTGGCGGGGGGGGGGGGGGGGGAGAAGAAGAAGTCGACGGAAGAGGCCCAGCCACCGTAGCCGATGAAACCGAAATCGTTTGGGTTTTCTCCGCGTCGCCTTCAGGAGGAAAGACAGTTTCTTTCTGCAGTTCTTCCACTAGGAGATCACGTTCCGTCTCCTCGGAGACAACTGACATGTTGTCTTCTAATTGGATGTCCTTCAAGGCATCGGATACCTCAAATTCCATAATAATCTGGACGAGGTGAATCTCAGGTTGAGCCTGGGGAACAATTGCATCCGAAGATGCCCTAGGGAACAGACAAGCCCTCATCTTCTCATTAGGAAAATATGGGCCAGAGGTATTCTTCTGAAAACCTCTGACCCATTTTTGCAGCGTATCTCTTGCTTCATCCCTTGACTCTGTGGACTTCTGATCATCAAAGGCCCCCTTTATCAGTTTGTCACAAACGGTACATACCTGTGGGTCCCAATAATTCAGAGATCCCTTCGTAATTGTGCAGCGCGTACACACATATCATGGCCGCAGAAGCTCTTACTGCGGACCATGCAGAAATGGTTCCCGCACTCGGGATGCTCCTCCTGTAAACAAAGAAAGCATATAAGTATTCGGTGAAATTCTCAGATTTCAGCATACATATATTTTAAAAATATTAGCTTGGATAGAGTAAGCTAGAAAATAGGAAAGACATCTACTTGTGTTTCCTGCCCAGCCCATTGCTATGACTTCCTCCAATATTGAACATTAAATACTTGATGAATTATATGGGAAGATAATATCCTTGGATATGAAGTGTAATCTTAACACTGTCTTCCAGGTTCAATATAGGGGATTATTTAATAATCATCCATTAATTAAGCAGAGAGAATCGCTCTCTATATGTGGTGGTCTCTCAATAGGCTGCCGATGAAACACCTTGTAAGTTGGAAAATTTTTTGTATAGGCTACAGTACAGACTATTGCTGTCAGTACTGTGTGCCTGGCGGCATACGCCGGCATTGCCCTGGGTTATTGAAGGTATGTACTGCCTTCAAGATAAGGGGCAGCGGGTCGCCGGCAGTTGCTCCGGTGCCGGCAGTTGATCCGGTGCCGGCAGCCGGAGGGTCTCCCTATCAAGGTGGACCCGCCGGCAGCCAGCAGAAAGAAAGTCTGCAGACTGTGGATGACCGACCTCCGGCAGTCAACATAGTTGGGTCGTTGGGTCGCCGATCAACGGTACCCCATGGCAAGTGGCGGCAGAGCAAACTGACGTCCGTCAGCCCAGGGTTGATGAAAGATAAAGAAAAAGCGTGGATAGGGGGAAAGCAAAGGCTCAGCCTTGCAGACCTTCATCCGGAATGAGGTTTCATATGGAAGGGGGAATTATATTCGGGCTTCCATCCAACCATAGCCCATCCATATTGGTAGTAGGGTCATGGAAGGCAGTCCAAGGGAGGACTGAAGAACACTCTAAGAAAAGGGGAGGATCCCTGCCGGCAGCTGGCTCGGCCGGCGGCAGACAGGGAACCTCAAGCCAATTCCGCAAACTACCCAAAGGGTCGATTGTAGAATGATGGCCAGGATGTGTGAAGGCTAGGCCAACACCAAAAGACAGCAGGGGAGGGGCAAGGGTCCTGTAGGTGACGTAACACCTAGAAGGCACTACCTAACCTAAGAGATTCTGATCAGTAGTAAAGAAAACCTTAACGGCCGGGGAATTCAATTCCCCAGGTTGGGTTAGTCTGATAAGTGAGAAGGCGGCACACATGTCGCTGTCTCAAGGGGGGAATAGAATCTAGTGCCGGAGGCCCCAGGCAAGGGAAGAATTCAATTCTTCGGCTTAGGACCTGCCGGCACAGGACTGTCTGCTAGGCCATGGGAAGGAGGAATTATCATATAACACCTCCAGGGTATGGCCTAGGGAGGTCTAGCCTCCTGCATTGGCAACCTAACTTGACTTGGGAAATCATTTCACCAAGACGGACGGTTGTCAATGACAGACATTCTACTCCGATGTCCCGTTCCAGAATGAAAAGAGAACACTCCAGTAAAGATTTGCCAGAACACAGTTCAAGGCAAAGCCAACTGGAGTTAGCCTAGGCTAGTCAGAGGGAAGAGGAATTGCTCTTAAATCTCGCAAGGATATTGGTATCGACTTAAAAGGTATAGAAGGTGTCAGTCTCCACTTAAAAGACGAAACAAGAGCAATTGGGGGCATGTATGAAAGTATACTAAAGCCCCTAGGCTGTTATCCTAGGCGCAGATGAGAATCGGTCACCGAAACTCTCTCGTATACTATCTTGGAAGAGTAAAATTTTTATGCAGTAATATCTTAATTGTATAAAATATTGCCTGAGCTTCAATAAAACTTTACCATGAAGGTTATATCATGCATGAAGTGCGTAGGTGCCTAGGCTAGGAAGCCTAGCACTCGTGGGGCTGGTCATAATTCTGCCAAATCCACGACAACAAGGGCATAACAAAATGTACATGCAAAGAACGACCGCGTCCATGACGCCATCCGGCTGGAAACAGATCTTGTTACGTTAATTACGATCTTAATTCCAGGAAAAAACCTGACAAGAGCTTACATTTATACAATTCAAAAATAATACTTAACTTTCCAGAGGCAGATGAGGCTGGGGAAGACATCATTGAAGCAAAACATTCCAAAATAGCGAGAGATAACACGGGATAAACACCGGTCTAGTGCGCTATAAGAGAAAGAATGACTAGATGGCGCCGCGCAGAGGCGGACTGGCGCCCAATTACAGTACAGTAGGAGTGTTGCCTTTATAACTGCTCTCCTATAATTCTTGCCACTCTCCCCTCTCGAAGCGTAAACGCTATTACGGGTGTAGATAGCTATGTGACGTGTCAAGAATACGTCCTCTGATATAATGCGATATCCCTTTTAAAATATATAAGGGATACTCGCTCCAGGAGTTAGAATTCTGGATATCTTTAGTAAAATTCTCGGGGATATATCCCTGTAGTCAAATATTACCTAGGAAGCTACTAAGAAGGAACTTCCATCAGGACGACATGGCCTGAGCCCAAAAATAGGAATATGCATCAAATTGATGGAAAGAAGACTGGGAACAGGGTCTTTCAAAGGATGAAAAGGGAAGCATTATTCACAATAGAGATTAAGTAATAAACATTGCAGAAGATTTCTATACAATGCTATACAATAGTGGTATAAGTAATAACTTCACCAATAGTAATGATAAATCACCTGAGCCAGTACCAAATGTATAAGTAGGAAAATTAACAAAAGCATCAAAAAGACATGAAAAGAGGCCAAGCAGCAAGAAAAGATGGTCTAATAATTAATTCAATGATAGACGGAGCTTTCATAACACCATCTAATACCAAGGGGAGTCAATTCCCTGCACGATGTAGCCATGTTTCCACATACGCTATGTTACTGAGGAACCAAATTTTTATGTTGCGTCGTTAGACATGAAATGTATATATATATATATATATATATATATATATATATATATATATATATATATATATATATATATATATATATATATACATATATATATATATATATACATATATATATATATATATATATATATATATATATATATATATATATATATATATATATATATATATATATGTGTGTGTGTGTGTGTGTGTTTCTGTGTGTGCACCACATATTAGTTATAAAGTACATGTAGTGAGTGATATTTTATGTACAGCATGGTCACCTACTGTTTCTCTTACAAAAAATATTGGCATACGTTGAAGACAATTTTTTAGCTAGGCTATGTAGATGTGAACAAGTTGTGTATGTGTCAATACAGAAAGTTAACAGTCGATCATACTTGGGGTGCTTTCACCATTACAGAATTTTTTTTTTTCTTAAACTGGTGCTGGCATATTTCTCTATTGAGTCGTGTGGCTAGTCTGATATAAATTCTTAAACAAACTTATTGGCTCTAATCAAAATGATCCATTCGTTATACACATATATTAAAAAACGGTGAGCACATGTTCCACGGGCAATCATAACAGAACAACCGCAACACGGTAAAATATGCATGCCACATTTCTTTATTATTCTACAAGTGCCTTGTGTATTACAAGTTTACGCTCCTTTAATATACTAAAATATTTACGTCTATATTTTATTGGTCGTTGTTTACCTATCTGTAATGTCTTTGACCTATATCAGACAAGTGTTGCCTCATTTGTTTGAACAGAAAAGCAATGGTGTATCCCAAGGTCGAAAAACCCCAACCTTGACTCGCTGAACTCTACACCAAATGTCTACAAGAGTGTTCTATATTTGTAGTTTGAAAAAGCTTTATCATTATACTGATTAACAGAAAAGGAGACACACATTAAATGAAAAATTACCACCTTATAAGTTTAATCTCCTTAATATATAAAATAGTTACAAAGATCATGTTAGACTAATGGAAGGACAGCTAGACTTTAGAAGCGGGTATTCAACAACTGATCATATCCATGTAATTAACCAGTTAATGGAAAAATCGACAGGAAATGACAAACCACTATGTATGGCATAAGATATCTATACAGAAAGTATAGAAATGCTGAAACTACATATAGTAAGAAAATTTCAATTGAGCAAGGAGTTAGACTAGGAGACCCCAACTCGGTTAGATTATTCACAACATGCATAGGAACAATTTTTAAGAGTTTGGATTAAGAAAATTCAGGAATTACTATTAATAGAGAATACCTTAACACCTTATGATTTGCAAATAACATAGTTCTATTTAGTAAATCATGGCAGGAATTACAAAAGATGATAGAAGATTTGAATATAGAAAGCATAAATGTAGGACTGAAAATGAATATGAATAAAACTAAGATAATGTTCAATGAAAGTGCAAAAGGACAACGTATAAGAGTAATGGATGAGCCTCTAGAGATTATTAACG
>NC_090748.1:59828249-59845749 GCF_036898095.1 Palaemon carinicauda | reverse complement strand
GGGGTGGAGTCCTTCAGGAGTGATGCGCTGCCTTAAGTATGATACTTCGTTGGCACCAAAAGTACACTTGTCTTACCGGACTACAATACCTTTCTGTTGTAGGCGGTTGAGCATGATGCGTTGATGATAGAGGCGTTCCTCTTTGGAGGAAGAGAACACACGTATCTTGTCCACGTAACATACACAGAATGGGAGGTTCTGTAAGATGCCACCCATGAAACATTGAAAAATGGTCCCAGCATTACAAAAGCCAAAACAGGAATAATTGAAGGTGTATGTAACGAAAAGGGTGGTAATGGCAGTCTTGAGATGTTTTCTTGGGTCATAGGCAACTGATAATACCCCTTCAGGAGTCCGAGCGTGGAGAAAACCTTCACTTTGTGAGAGCAGCTGGTTCTTTCTGCATGTTCAGGCGCCTGTAATCCCCACACGGATGCAGAGAGCCATCTTTCTTCAGGACAAGGTCCCCCAACGGTTGTTGAGAGAACTGAAAAAGTTTCGTTATGCTTGCAGCCGGTAATGACAAGTATTGCTCTAGGAGATATGATTTGATGTTTTCATACATTATCGGGGAGTCCCCTTGTTAGCAGAGCCAATCGGAGATTTGCGGGAAAGTTTCCTCGGGGATCACCGCGAGATTATGATCTACTTTGGTGCTGGACAGAGTCACACCTTTTATGTAAAACTGGACTTCAGCACGCTGTGACCAGGCGAACACTTCTCTGCTGACAAAGGACGGTAGTTTCTGGTAAATGGCGTTGATAACAGTGTCAGTGTCTGTGGGCAGTATCATCAAACAGTAAGACACGACAGTGAGGGGGAATGTGGGAGGGAGCTAACCACTCTGGTGGTCACCAATGTGCAGGCGACCCGTTCGGTGTTAACTGAGAGACAGCGTAAATGCTACTAACTTCATTTCGACTGACTGGGAGATTTTATAACAATAGATTCAGTGAAACAAGGTCACAGCAATTCAAACAGATCGATACAAGCAGATACAAGCATAAACAGGTTATCAGTGCGAGGGGAGATGTGATAAAAATATACAAAAAGAAAAAGGGAACAGAAATACCGTTACAGTGTACGAGTGTGTGTGATACATATGCGTTACAATGCTACGGACATTTCTTAAAAGGCAATGCATTATTTCTGGTGGAGAAAATACCTTACCGAACACAATAGAATAATTCTTAAAAAAGATAATGTCGATTGAAAAAAATAATTGTCAGTTTTGAGTCTCATAAAGGTCAGCAATTATATTATCTAAATATAAAACTATTTAGCACACCAAAGGCGGGTAAAAATTATAATTTCTTTTTCACAAATATTAGCCACATATTTGCGAGATTACGGTTTTTATTAAATGGCATATTTCTGTACACCAGTTATTACGAACTGATGACAAAACTGAAAAGTCTATTCTCACTTTTCCTTTTCTGTCACTTTGCTTGTTTTTCTTTTTCTTTTTCTTTACTGATCTGTTTGATTGGTTTTCTTGTTTTTTGGCAATGTAATGTAGTAGTTACTTGTCATTCATAATATTGATTCAGTCACCTACCCTATTTTATCTTAGAAAATTTTTTATTTTCCAAGAATATTGATTATACAACGTCTGGAAATTATTTATTACCCAAATAAATCCTTGTAACTTCCAGAAAGAATTTTCAAATATTCTAGAGGATGATTAACTTTTTTATTGAGAAATACAAATTAAATTTTTCATGGAAATCTTATTTATCAAGAATATTTTCAAAAAATTTTCCATGAATGAAATCTCATATCGTAGACTAATTCTTTAAATCGAAATAGCAACAAACCTAGAATAAGAAAAAAAATCACAATAGCATCATGATACTAATCAGGCATCACAAATAATAAAAATGTTTCTTACCTTCTTGACTCTCCGTATTTCAGGAAGCGCAGAACATCTAAGGTCCCCTCTCCGTAACCCCATCTTCCCCCTTCAGGATAATGCCATTTCAATAGCATCAAAACATCAAAAGAAGAATGAAAAATCCGATGGATAACGCTGAAGGCTACTGGGAGCAACAAACCGCATTTCAAGAAAGAAAAAGTTCCACCAGAATCACAAGAGCCTGCCCATACACAAATTCAATAGGCAAGCCAAAAAATATAAGGAGTAAAGAAATTTATCCTGAAAACTTTCAAGTTTACTCCTAAAGATTGATAAGAATTGTTGTGGATAGGGTAAAAAAGAATAATGACAAATTAGAGAGACAATAATGAAGATGAAATACACTAAAAGAAAAAAAAAAAAGGTAATATACTGCACATCTATTAGTCTACGGTTCTTATGATAAGGAAACTTCTAGATATAAAAAAGAAGGGTTTTAATATTCGTATTGAGTTTGTTACACATTCGACTAGAAATAGGGACCTTTCATCGGCATAATTTATCGCTTGGAACAAAAAAATATCATATTAAATCGAATTTTATTCCAGACAGTGTATCTGGTTTCACAGTGCCCTGTCTTATACAATGTAGGATTTTATAGTAAAATCCACAACTTGAATTCCATATAAAGAGGCAAAAATAAATTTGCACCTGAAACGAATAGTTTGCAATTTTTGACAATATAAATAGATATTCGATTTTATATGCCTTAGATATTTCTTCTTATTTGCTAGGATTTTTTTCTAGCCTAGCAAGAATATTTTTTATTTGATTCATTCTGTCTGATAGTCTTTGATCGTATGTACAATGCACAAATAGTCTTTCTAAAATTAGTATTTTTATTTTCACTGAATTAATTAGTTTCCTTGCGAATAACTTTTATATTTACGGAATAAGTCTCTATATTTTTTCTAAATCTTCATATTCCGAACACTAAATGGATTTACTTCCTTGTCACCTGTACTATATAAGTTCCATCGCCTTCTGCCTTTAGAGAAATACATTTTTGCTTCTTTGTAACCTATAAGTTTAATAATATTACCGCCTTCTTAAAGGGTTTACGAAAACAGAAAATTTGTCTAACATGAGTATAAGCAAAGGACTGTTCTTTAAGAAATTCAGGATTTAAGACTTACGGGCACTAAATACATGGAAATTAATCACACTTTTGGTGGTAAAATGGCCAAAACAGATTTGGACTTGTTGTAACTTTTACTATAATTCTAAGATCAAGTTGGCATTACCTTATGGGATGACCATTCATCCGATAGTTACGCAAAATGTTTTGGTCCTTTGCAAATGGAGTTTTCGGATGATAGACAAACACAAATATACAAAGGAAAATTCATTAATAAACACAAAAAAACTATCAAGTATACAATGTATAACTGAAAGGTTGGGTAACCCTTAATAATTTTGGGTTGTGGTGGCCTATGTGGTAATGTCCCAGACTGGTGAGCTTAAGACTGGGGTTCAAGTCCCACCCAAACTCGTTAGTCCCTTTGGTCGCTTCAACCTTGCCCTCCTTGTGAGCTAAGGATGGGGGTTTTGGGGAGCCTGTAGGTCTATCTACTGAGTCATCAGGAGCAATTGCCTGGCCCTCCTTGATCCTAGCTTGGGTGGAGAGGGGACTTGAGAGCTGATCATATGCATATATATTCCGTTTCTTGGGACAGTGACATTGCGCGTGTGTATGTGTGTGTGTGTGTACATATGAGATGTGTGTGTGCGTGTAGTACCACAAATATATAAAAAATATATGTTACTTAGAACAAATATACATTTCTGTCACATTTCTGTCACGAATATACAATAAATTTTAACGTATACCTTACGGCGAACTCAAATGGAAACCAAACAAACCGTGTCGAGAATAACTTATATTGAATGAGAAACAGTTAACTACTTAAATAGACCAGTAATATGGCAACAGGAGAGAGAGAGAGAGAGAGAGAGAGAGAGAGAGAGAGAGAGAGAGAGAGAGAGAGAGAGAGAGAGGAGTATTTAATTATGCAACCAAATAAGCTAATAAAATAGGCAATGTAATTATTAATTGATGTTTCATCGTTGCAGTATCTAGCAGGATTTTACCTAAAATATAAACATACAGACACAAAATATTACATATATATATTTATATATATATATATATATATATATATATATATATATATATATATATATATATATATATGTATATATATATATATATATATATATATATATATATATATATATATATATATATATATATATATATATATATATATATATATATATACATATATATATATATATATATATATATATATATATATATATATATATATATATATATATATATATATATATATATATATTTCAGCTCAGGCCATGTCGTCCTGATGGAAGTTCCTAAAAGGTAGCTTCCTAGGGTATATTTGACTACAGTGATATTCCCAGAGAATTTTACCTTAAGGTATCCAGAATTCTAACACCTGGAGTGAATATCCCTAAATAAATCTCACAGGGATATCGCATAATTTCAGAGGACGTATTCTTGACACATCACATAGCTCTCTTCACCCCGAACAGTATTAATGCTTCGAGGGGTTACAGTAACAAGAATCTGAAACGAGAATGAAAAGAGAGCCACTCATAAGGCATCTCTCCTATTCCGTTTTCAGTGTGTATCTGATGAAGGCAGTACTCGCTTAGCAGAATGTATGACATATCAAATGAGGTTGTGCTCCAGATTAATAGAAGAAAGGCAGAGATGATGAGAACGGAACATGTAATGGAATATGAAATATGATTAGAAGAAGAAAGGATTAATTAGGTAGAATCTTTTAAATATTTCGGATAAATGATTTCTAATACAAGGTCTTCTGATTTCGAGTTTAATGAAGAAAAAAAAAGACAAACAATAGCTAGGTTCAGTAACATTTGGAAATCAAAGCGCCTGAAATTAGAAATATAAATATGATTATATACCAATTTAGTGAGATTGGTGTTATTGTATGGACAAGAGTCGTGGTATGACAATGAAACAATATCCAAAAGATTTTGTAGGTTTGAGAATAAGGCTCTCAAAAAAATATAGGTAGTTAAATGAAACTCTAGAAATGAAACTCCAAGAGAGGACACTCGATTGCTATATGTGGAAGCGATCATAGTGAGGGTAGATGGAGATGGTTCGGGCATGCTCTTCGAACTCCTCAAGTAAGATCAGTTCACCAAACTTCTAACTGGGCTTAACAAGGAACTACAAGAATTTGAAAATAACCAGGCCTTCATGGCTGATGACTATGTAGTGTGAAGTAGTGCATGGTGAATAGAAAAGTATTAATTTAATGCTGAAGATAGACATGATTGGCAATATGTAGCCCAGGCCCTTCGCGTCAATAGGCGTAGGAGGAGATAATATATATATATATATATATATATATATATATATATATATATATATATATATATATATATATATATATATATATACCAAGGCACTTCCCCTAATTTTTGGGGGCAGCTGACATCAACAAATGAAACAAAACAAAAAGGGGACCTCTACTCTCTAAATTCCTCCAAGCCTGACAAGGGACTCAACCGAGTACAGCTGGTACTGCTTGGGTGCCAGAGCCCATCCTCCCCCGTTATACACCACAGATGAAGCTTCATAATGCTGAATCCCCTACTGCTGCTACCTCCGCGGTCATCTAAGGCGCCTGAGGAAGCAGCAGGGCCTCCCGGAACTGCATCACAATCGCTCGCCATTCATTCCTATTTCTAGCACGCTCTCTTACCTCTCTCACATCTATCCTCCTATCACCCAGAGCTTTCTTCACTCCATCCATCCATCCAAACCTTGGCCTTCCTCTTGTACTTCTCCCATCAACTCTTGCATTCATCACCTTCTTTACCAGACAGCCATTTTCCATTCTCTCAACATGGCCAAACCACCTCAACACATTCATATCCACTCTAGCTGCTAACTCATTTCTTACACCCGTTCTCACCCTCACCACTTCGTTCCTAACCCTATCTACTCGAGATACACCAGCCATACTCCTTACACACTTCATCTCAAACACATTCAATTTCTGTCTCTCCATCACTTTCATTCCCCACAACTCCGATCCATACATCACAGTTGGTACAATCACTTTCTCATATAGAACTTTCTTTAAATTCATGCCCAACCCTCTATTTTTTACTACTCCCTTCACTGGCCTAAACACTTTGCAACCTTCATTCACTCTCTAACGTACATCTGCTTCCACTCCACCATTTGCTGCAACAACAGACCCCAAGTACTTAAACTGATCCACCTCCTCAAGTAACTCTCCATTCAACAGGACATTCAACCTTGCACCACCTTCCCTTCTCGTACATCTCATAACCTTACTCTTACATACATTAACTCTCAGCATCCTTCTCTCACACACCCTTCCAAATTCTGTCACTAGTCGGTCAAGCTTCTCTTCTGTGTCTGCAACCAGTACAGTATCATCTGCAAACAACAACTGATTTACCTCCCATTCATGGTCATTCTCGTCTACCAGTTTTAATCCTCGTCCAAGCACTCGAGCATTCACCTCTCTCACCACTCCATCAATATACAAGTTAAACAACCACGGCGACATAACACATCCCTGTCTCAGCCCCACTCTCACCGGAAACCAATCACTCACTTCATTTCCTATTCTAACATATGCTTTACTACCTTTGTAGAAACTTTTCACTGCTTGCAACAGCCTTCCACCAACTCCATATAACCTCATCACATTCCACATTGCTTCCCTATCAACTCTATCATACGCTTTTTCCAGATCCATAAACGCAACATACACCTCCTTACCTTTTGCTAAATATTTCTCGCATATCTGCCTAACTGTGAAAATCTGATTCATATAACACGTACCTCTTCTAAAACCACCCTGTACTTCTAAGATTGCATTCTCTGTTTAATCCTTAATCCTATTAATCATTACTCTACCATACACTTTTCCAACTACACTCAACAAACTAATACCGCTTGAATTACAACACTCATGCACATCTCCCTTACCCTTATATAGTGGTACAATACATGCACAAACCCAATCTACTGGTACCATTGACAACACAAAACACATATTAAACAATCTCACCAACCATTCAAGTACAGTCACACCCAATTCCTTCAACATCTCAACTCTCGCACCATCCATACCAGATGCTTTTCCTACTCTCGTTTCATCTAGTGCTCTCCTCACTTCCTCTATTGTAATCTCTCTCTCATTCTCATCTCCCATTACCGGCACCTCAACACCTGCAAGAGCAATTATATCTTCCTCCCTATTATCCTCAACATTCAGTAAACTTTCAAAATATTCCGCCCACCTTTTCCTTGCCTCCTCTCCTTTTAACACCTTCCATTTCCATCTTTCACTGTCTCTTCAATTCTTGCGCCAGCCTTCCTTACTCTCTTCACTTCTTTCCAAAACTTCTTCTTATTCTCTTCATATGACTGACCCAATCCCTGACCCCAACTCAGGTCAGCTGCCCTCTTTGCCTTACATACCTTGCGCTTTACTTCCACATTTTTCTCTCTATATTTTTCATACTTCTCTATACTATTACTCTGCAGCCATTCTTCAAAAGCCCTTTTTTTCTCTTCCACTTTTACCTTCACTCCTTCCTTACACCATTCACTGCCCTTCCTCATGCTGCCTCCAACAACCTTCTTGCCTCACACATCACTTGCAATCCCAACAAAATTTTCTTCTACTAACTTCCACTCATCCTCTAAATTGCCAGTTTCTCTTACTCACACTTCGTCATATGCCATTTTGAACCTTTCCTGATATTTACTTTTTACCCCCGGTGTTATTAGCTTTTCAACCCTCACTAGCTCCCTTTTACATCCACCTATTCTATTCCCCCACTCTTTTGCTACAACTAATTTTCCTTCCACCAAAAAATTATCAGACATACCGTTAGCCATACCCCTAAACACGTGCACGTCTTTCAATCTTCCAAACATTCTTTTAGTTATCAACACATAATCCATTAATGCCCTTTCTACTACTCTTCCATTTGCCACTCTTACACATGTATACTTGTTTTTATCTTTCTTTTTGAAAAAGCTAGCACTTATTACCATCTCTTGTTCAACACACATGTCTACCAGTGTCTCACCACTCTCATTTTCACCTGGTAAACCATACTTCCCAATGACACCTTCTACCTCTCCAGCACACACTCTAGCATTTAAGTCACCCATGACAACTACATAATTCCTTCTACCCAGTCCTTCTACACACCTAGTTAACTCATTCCAGAAGTTATTCCGCTCTCCTTCACTTTTCTCACTACCTGGCCCATACGCACTGACAAACGCCCAACATTCCCTACTCAACCTAACCCTTACCCACATTAACCTAGATGATATCTCCTTCCATTCCAATACTTTACCTGTCATCCATTCACTCAGCAATAAAGCCACACCCTCTCTCGCTCTTCCCCTTTCAATCCCAGACACTCTAACAGACATTTCACTTAACATCACTTCACACTTTCCTCTCATCTTTGTCTCACACAAGGCCAATATATCCATCCTTTTATTCCTGAACAAACTTCCAATCTCACATCTTTTACTCTCTATCGTACTACATCCACGCACATTCAAACACCCCAAAACTAGAGTGCGGGGAGCAGTCACTCTCCCCCCAGCTCCATCTCTTTGTTGATGTCTTGTAGGATTTTATACAGGAGCGGGGGTTCCCAGCCCCCTCATCCCGTCCCTTTTAGTCGCCTATATATATATATATATATATATATATATATATATATATATATATATATATATATATATATATATATATATGTATATATATATATATATATATATATATATATATATATGCGTGTGTGTGTGTGTGTGTCTGTGTGAGTATCTATTTACATCTATACAGGCAAATTTTCAATCATATATATATTTATATATATATATATATATATATATATATATATATATATATATATATATATATATATATATATATATATATATTAGAGTTAAAAAAAAAGTTGAAGTTGCGGGTTTTTGGTCTCCACTGAGACGATTTACTCCGTTCTCCTCGGGCGACCATTAGCCAGCAGGGACTATCACTAGTCCCCTCTAACCTCCCCCTCAGGCGCCACCCTGGGGGTAACCCCCGGTAGTAGGTCTCACGGTATTCGCGGGGACCGAACTCGGGCTCTCTGTAATAGAAATCTGCGACGCTATCAACCTTGCTATCCGGAGTATAATAACGAAAATACATGTTCAAAAACTATTGATAGCAGCTCTAACTTAATCTCATTTACTATTTGGAAGAACTGGAAAAATATCTTAAAATTAATATGTTTCATTCATTCTTCACATTATAGAATACGTATTCTATAATTCATAAGATATAAAAAACAAAGAAATACGCTACCTTGAACGTGCCTCTGATAACTAAAGAAGCTGACGAGGAGAGAACCAAAAGTCGATCACACATACCTGAAAAGATAAATAATATTAGAAAATTATTAACTCAAAAGAAACAAACAAACGTATACACACGAGTGCACACATACGTATACACACCAATGCCCGCATACACACACAGACACACAGACACACAGACACACACACACACACACATATATATATATATATATATATATATATATATATATATATATATATATATATATATATATATATATATATATATATATATATATATATATATATATATATATATATATATCGTGTATAATCCTTGAAATTGCGTATTTCACGATTCAGGCAGTCAGTGCGCCTAATCCCTGAAATAGGCATTTCATTGACTGTTTCACGGAATATGCAGCAGCATGCCTAAAATGTGTATGGATTCTATGGCGTTGCCAAATCACACATTAGGCACCCTATTTCAAGAAATAGGCAAGTTGCTTGGGACCTGATTTGGGCAAATCAATTTTAGAGGTACGATAAGTAGTTAAATCTTGATAATGAGATGTCGATAATGGACCCATGTGTATTGCAAAATAAGCAGGGTAGTAAGAGAATACAATGGATTTAAGAACTTAGAAAATTTGCCGATACAAACTGGCATAGGAAAGCCATAAACAGACACAAAAGGAAAGTCATGCCTGAGGCCTTTGTTCTGCATTGTAATAGTAATGGCTGATATTACTCGGTGATGTTGTTATATAACAATAGTTAAAAAAGGCCTTATTTTTGGAAGTAATTTATGTCATGTTTGCATAACACAATATAAAAAATAATATTATTATTATTATCATCATCAATATATGTATCATGAAAAATATATACACAATCAAATAAAAGGAAATACCTAGGTGAAAAGTAAATAAATTCCAAAGAATATATTATATATTTTACGTGACAATTATTTTTACATTTATTGTTAATAGTATATCAATGGGTTGGATATATTTGAAATTTTTTCTTGGAGTGTAACGCTTGGTCTCACAATGAGAATAACAATCACTTTTCAGAAATTGGTTTCTGGAATAATTTGTGTAAACTATTCCATACGTGGTACCGATCTTGTACTAGCACCTTGGGTCTCACTTAAAAGTTCATTCCTCGAGTGAACCAATTTGTCCACAGTAAGTTCTTAGAAATACCATTAACGTAGGTTATAAAGAGAGGTGAACAATATAACTACGGTTTTTGTTTGTAAAAAAAAAATGTCAGAGTAATGGTTAAACTTTATTAGTACATAGGTCCAGTATCAAGGTATCATTATAGACATATTAACTGTTTATGGTCCCACTATAATTGATTTACCTAAATCAGGAAGCAGATAACTTGCCTATTTCCCGAAATATGCTCTTCAATATGTGATTTTAGTCAAATTGCTGGGTATTTCGTAAAATATACAATCAACTGCCTATTTCGGGAATTAGACGTACTTCCTTATTATGTTGAAAAGGTTCCACAATGATGAAAGACGTGTACAAAAACTAGGTGTATTTCTGTACATTATACAAAGAACTTTCAGAGATTTCGTCGTCCACAGATGATGTCCTGCCCACGTACATCTATCTTTTTTTTTTTTTTTTTTACGATATCTTCTACTTTAGTTTGCTCTCCTATCGATGTGTTTTCTGTTTTTGTTTTGTTTTTTTCAGTTTTATTCCCATCATTAATCTTTCCATAGCTCCTTGAATTATAACTAGCTTATGTTGTAAGACCTTTGTAACGTCCATGTTTCAGATGAAAAAATTAATACTGGTAAGATCATCTGATTAAATCATTTTCATCTTACAGAAAGTGGCATTAGGCATTACATGACCTCATTTTGTTTACCAGAACCTCTGCATCGCATGTGTATCTTTCTTTTACTTTCGGTTATATGGCCTGGCGAAACACTGTCTGTTCTTAGTACCTTTATGCATCAACAATGTCCATATATTAGTCCATAACTCTTATTTGTTGTCTCTGCATTTTCCTTGAAATGTCGTAATTTTACACATTCATTTTCAGTCTTATATTTCTGCTTTTTTAATTTAAATATTATATCATCTTTTACTATTCCTCTTATGATTTATTAAACAGGACAATATCATCTGCAAATCTTGAGTTGTTAATATATTCCCCATTAGTTATTTCTTCTACGCTCGTAAGGAGAGATGGGGTCTCCCTGTGCAACTACTTTATGGGAAGTTTCTCACTATATGTAGTTTTAGGATTGCTGTACTTCCCATACAGATACCGGTATCTGAGAGCGTTTTAACATTAGATTCATTGACTCCTAGCCTTTGAAGGGTTTTCTTAACTGCTGCGAGTATGACAATCAAATACTTTGAATCTAAATTATTCACATTATGCCTAGAGGGTTTTTAAAAATTTGATTAGAAAAATGTGGGAGTCGCCATTTGTAGGGAATGCATTCAGATGTCACATTTCTGTTTAGTGAACCATGGGAGGAATCGCAAAAGATTATTGAAGATTTTAATAGAAAAACCATAAATGCATGACTGAAAATGAATAATAACAAATAAGGGTGAGTCTCCAGATATTGTTTATGAATATATATACTTAAGACAGACAGTGAGCGTTTTCGCAACAGATATTAAAAGAAGGATAAGCATGGGATGGAGAGCTTTTGGTACACACAATGAGGTTATGAAATGGTAAAATGCTTCTTTCTCTTAAAAGAAAAGTATTTAATCAAATGTTCATACAAGTGATAAAATGTACATCGGAAATTTGGAGTCTTTTCAAAACCTTAGAAAATAAACTAGTTACAACTCAGCTTTGGGAAGAATAATGACATAATAAATACTATGAAACAGAAAAATTAACATGGAAACGAGAGCAAACTAAAGTAGAGGATATTCTAACATGTAATAAAAAAAAAATGGACATGGGCAGGACATGTAATGAGAATGACAGATAATAGATGGATATATAAGTTACCAGAATGACACCCTAGAGATTTCAAAATAAGCAGGGTAGTAAGAGAATTGAGGAACTTAGAAAATTTGCCGATACAAACTAGCATAGAAAAGCCATATGCAGTCGCAAACGGAAAGACTTGGCTGATGATCATCATCATATTCTATCACAACATACACATATCACTGATGTATTGTTTCATACACATTAACTAGGTCAGTGTTGTCCAAATTGTGAGATAGTGGGTATTATCAGAGAATATAATTGATGGTTTGGGTATTTTCTCCACATTCACAGGACTAGAATGTTTTCGCGTTACGAAGTATAGCGAAAAATAATTGTCCTAACGACATGTAAGCAGATCTTGAGTGTTTTGTTACTTAAGTTCAGTTGTTATGTAGGCAGTGGCCAATGAGAATTTAGTGTTGGGTGAAACGAATTCGATGTTTGAAGAGGTATTTAGCAAGTGGTCACTTTCTAGCGCACGCTAGCCCGAGCAAGTCGAATTTATTAGCCAGAACGCCAGGCAGGGTCAAATACAGCTTCGGATGTGAATAGTGTTTTCACGCTAGCAATCAGAATGCTGAAACCGTTTCAAGAAGTGATGGACAATCTATTATCCGATTTCCAGCAGAATATTCAACAAGTATCCGCACCTCGTTAGAGTATGATGGAAAACCATTTGAATGAGCATCGCGTTATTTTGAGGAAACTGATACGAAAATGTTAGCATTAGATGCGATTGTTTATCAACTTGGAGGACAAGGAACATCTAAAACTGCTGCAGAAACGAGTTAGTACGCAAAGAGCAGCATCGCCGAAAGTGTCAAGCTAGTTAAAGATCGAGGGAAAGTCTGTGGATTCATATCAACTTTGATGGAAGAGGTCTAGAGCTCAATAAAGGCCGAGAGTTGACATTGGAGCCGGGAATGTACCAAGAAAGACGTCGAAAAGATAAGTGAAAATATAGCTGTTTTTATTTTGTATACTTAGCAGTTGGTACAAGGAAATTGGAGTATTGTGTTTATTTTATTTTATTGTTTTTAATCGCCTGTTGGTTGTTGTTATTCATAATACATTGAACAGAATTAGATTGGGTCCGGTAAGATAGTCATTGACGTCTAAAAGGGCAATCACAAAATTCCATTTCAAAACCGTTACTGTGGTTGTTGGATTGGGTAACAATAGGTCAGAAAGGAACGAATCAGAATTTATTAAAAGAGAATGGGTGACACTGGTATCAGAAAAACTAAGAATAATTCCTTTGACGGTGACCAAGAATGGAAATGGTAAGCAAAGGCTGGTCTTTTATTACAAAATTTTTAAGGATTTAATCAGTCTACAGTCTGCTTATCGCATAGAAATCTATTAAAACGTTGCCAATATCTTTCTCATTGGGGAAAAATTTAAAAAGTTTTTATAATGGATTATCTTTAGATATTTTTGAAAGCGGCGGTACATCTTTACTAAAGTTCTTAAGTCTGTTAGATATTGGAGATCTAAGGAAGTGAAGATCGAAGTATTTTTAGATGATGGCATAGCTGCGGATGGTTGTTTTGAAGGGCCATTGGATGCTAGCTATTTACTTCAAAAGCTTCAAGATCTGATTTATTTACAAGAAAGTATAATTGGTTTTCAGACTCTAAATTATATTTGGAAAGGTTTACAGTGGACGAATACTGAAGGCAAATTTCGTAACTACAGTATTAGGATAAACTATGTCGTTAAAGACCTTGGTTAGATGCCAAACCTTCTGAATTAACAAAAACTTTATTTTAACGAATATCTTTTGGACAGAATTGTCTGTTACATAATTTCCACGAAATTTGTCGTGAGAGGTATTGTTAAAATGAAAACGGTAAAGTATTTCTGTATTTTTACATATTGAGCAAAGCTAGTTGGGAACTTAATGGAGAAATATCAGATGCTCTACTTGAGATCACGTTTTGACGCAGAAATTCATTCTTTTTATTTTGGTCGTTACTTTAACTATATACTTGCATCAGACTTATTTAACCTATTACTTCATTGTGATGCCTAAGATGTAGGCAGTTTATCACTATATTGTGACGCCTAAGGTGTAGGCTGTTTATCACTATATTGTGACGCCTAAGATGTAGGCAGTTTATCACTATATTGTGACGCCTCAGATGTACTGTAGCAGCTTAGCACTATATTGTGATGCCTCAGATGTAGGCAGTTTAGCACTATATTGTGACGCCTCAGATGTAGGCAGTTTAGCACTATATTGTGACGCCTCAGATGTAGGCAGTTTATTACAATATTGTGACGCCTAAGATGTAGGCAGTTAATTACTATATGGTGACGCATCAGATGTAGGCAATTTATCACATTGTGAAGCCTCGGATGTAGGCAATCTTATCAATATATTGCGACGCCTCATAGGAAATTTACCGCTATATTGCGACGCTTCAGACATAGGAAATTTGCCGCTATATTGTGACTCCTCGGATTTAAGTTATATTGTGACGCCTCTGGTGTTGGGATATTTATATGTTGTTACACCTCAGTAGTAGGTTTGGAGTAATTCTGAAGTTTTTAGCGATGAATAGAGCGCATCTTCTTTTTTTATCATGAAAAGAGTGGTTGGAAACTGGACAGCAAATGAATCTTTAAAATTAAACATGAAGGAGCAGGAGGCAGTCGACAGAATTATGTTAAGTACTTTGGCAATGTTTGAACGTTGTTCCAGATAAAAAAATTTCGATTTTGATGCAAGTAGGTAGTAAAAAGCCAGATTTAGAAATCATAGAAAGCCAAAGAATTTAAACTTGTACTGAATACACCGTTCAGGTCATCAATGTATATAAGCCCAGAAAGAGTACAAAAGAGCGGATTTTTTGAAGTGTTGTCAACTAACATGGATGAATGGTCAATTCTTGCTTACATTTTTCAGAGTTATGGACTTGTGAGAGTTATTCATTCTTTCGACAGTTTTTCTACTTTTAAAAATATGTGGAGGTTTTTAATCTCTAATATTGGTGTCCCGGTACAGAGGGAATTGATTCTTTAACTTGAGGTTTGGTGCTTTATACCAAAGGTTATTAATAAAATGGAAGTAAAAATTCTTAAGTAGAATATTCCAGAGTGAAAGTCCTCTCCATCTTGACTGTTGATATTAACGAGGGAAATTTTATTGTTAAACTTTGAGTGTTTACGTAACAAAAGGTTTATTACACACGGCAAAGATGATAAAAAAAAAAAAAAAAAAAAAATGGGAAATTTTTCGCTGAAATTTAACTTTGATATAGAAGGTAAAGGTTTTTGAAATTATAAATATATAAGTACAATGTTTTATTTTTGGAATCTGCTTTCCAGGATCGCGAATGCAATGAAATGCCAGCAGTCGTCTTTGACGGAGGCATCTAATTTGGACAGGAAATTGGGGGACCTCAGTTGTCATGGGCATCTTCTATCATCGATGAATGACAGCACCGACAAGGCCTACCAACTTGTCTTTCAACAAAGAGAAACTTACAATAATGGTCACGAGCAAAGCGAAATGCCATTGTATGTTGCTTTATTTATCACGCTTTTATTAGATTCCAGTGCTTTAGTAATCTCCAGTGATCAAGCTATTTATGCCATAACGTGGATGCATGAAATGAGGTAGATCGGTGCATACAAAGGATCTTTTTGATAATATGGTGTTGCAGAATCCATGAGGATTATATTTTCCAATATTGAAAAGCTTCTTTATTATTTTGATAGATCATTAAAGTTTTCTTATCTGAGATTTGGGGAATTAAGTTTATTGTAATTTGAAGATTTCTTAGTTGAACAGAAAAAAAAAAAATGAAAAATCACCAATACTGTGATGTTTTTGATATCGGAAGTTGTCACAAATGCTTTTCCATATTTGATGTATTTTGCTTGATACAGAGGAAGCTGGAATGATTTTGTCTTTTGATCGATTTATCTTTAAGAAGTTTTTTAAAAGCTCCTGTAATGTAACCAAACAGAATTTTTTGTTAAAACTGTGGCTACAAGTTCAAACTTGGCAAACGATAACGTCAATGATAGGTGTCTTCATAGACATGAGTGTTGGTAGTCTGTTTCAAGTAAACATGTTTGTCAAAGGCTTCAAAAAGAGGTTAAATGTGTAAATCATTCAATCGGAACATTTATTTCTTTCTCTCCATTTCTTTCCTTCTCTCCCTTTCTTTGGTATTATCTAGGGTCAACCGGCACGGTGCGCTATAATGCAATTTAATGTTTTATCATGTTTATACCTGTAGAGAAAGCGAAGTGAAGTGAGGACTAGAATTTTTTCGCGTTACGAAGTATAGCGAAAAATAATTGTCCTAACGACATGTGAGCAGATCTTGAGTGTTTTGTTACTTAAGTTCAGTTGTTATGTAGGCAGTGGCCAATGAGAATTTAGTGTTGGGTGAAACGTATTCGATGTTTGAAGAGGTATTTAGCAAGTGGTCACTTTCTAGTGCACGCTAGCCCGAGCAAGTCGAATTTATTATTAATATTTTTATTATTATTATTATTATTCATTAGTAGTACAAGAATGAGGTTCCACCACTCAAATTTGAGTTACTCTGCATTATTGCCGTGGATACACAGGTTTCCATAGTTTTTTCAAAACTTGAGATTTTGTTTTTTATCTATGGTTTTTCCTGGGCGGCAGAGGAGGCTTATATGTTAATTTGAAAGTTTGTTCATTTTGTTTTAAATATGCACTGCTATATCAGTACAAAAGTTTGTAGAAGTTATTAGAATATGTGATGTTACATCTATATTGTGTTTCAAAAGTATGATTCATTGGAAAAATAAACCTGGCGTCAACCGGCACGGTGCGCTATAATGCTAGGGTCAACCGGCACGGTGCGCTATAATGCAATTTAATGTTTTATTATGTTTATACCTGTAGAGAAAGCGAAGTGAAGTGAGGACTGATTAGTTTTACGGCCCCATTTGACAAGAATGTCACCTGTGTTGGCCTATCATGCGCTAGCTCTGTCGAGGGCCCACCAATCACGTCTGAGGAGTAGTGTCCCATCAGGAATTTCTTCAATGGGGACCTGCACTATGTTGTTGGAGATAATCTCTTGTCAGAGTCCCTCTATTTGTCCAGTCTACCATTCGGCACTGGTATTTGGGCTGACAGTCCCTTCGCATTGGCAAAGCTCTTC
>NC_090748.1:59820749-59823249 GCF_036898095.1 Palaemon carinicauda | reverse complement strand
TCATCATGCCAAATAGGGAAACACAATATAAACATCTTATTGATATAAGGAAGAAGAAAATTTGCTCTAATAAAAGTTAAGAAGTGGGTAATATCGGTGATTACCAGAGTTAGTGAAGAAGAGAGGGGGTGTGTTTTGGATGAAAGCGACCGACTAGCCAGACACAGTGCCCCAAGAAGCAATATATTGAGCAAAGAGATCTTCGTTTATGATAAAATTTGGATAGATAGCATTGTTTTGGTTTATTAAATTCTAAAAAGGAACATAAAATTCATAATAATCATCATTTATTTATACTGTCTTTGTAAAAATACATAGCAAAACTTTGAATGGCCGTAACTTGAAACTATGCTTATTGACCTTCCAATTCTATCGTATCCCTTAGTTTTTTAGATATAGCATTGAAATTTGGTATATAACTAGAAGTATATTATAAAGCAATCAAGTAGAGCCCCTTTTTTACGTTTTTTTTTTATATTTTTTTTCTTAGTTTTTTCCCTGATTGATAGATTTTATTTTTCAATATAATGAAAAGTTTACATCAATTAAAAAAATGACTTTCAGAAAAAATTTAATATTTTATTAGAGGTCTACATCCTATATAAGGTGGTAATCCCGGGTCTTAATATTAAGTACCAGGGGAGGAAATGAAATTCGAAAAACACTCCCTTTCAGGATAAATGGCCCTGACTCACAAAACCGGAGGCCAGAGGAAAAAATCCTGCGGCCCCCTTAACTTAGCCAATGTCTGATCTAATTTTTCAATCTTTCATTAAACTCAAATTCTAATGATCCTCAATTAAATAATATAGTTCCTAAATATTTAAATGATTCCACCTCATCAATCCTTTTCCTTTCAATTATATTTCATCTCCCATTGAATATTTCGTTCTCATCATCTCTGGCTTTCTTCTATTTGTCTTGAGTCCAAACTCATGTGATATTTCATGCATTATGGTAAATAAACTTTGCAAGCCCTGTGATATTCTATGCCAGGTTATTTCCTTTCACAAATCCAGTCCAATCCTTCTCCACCATCCCCAACTGTTCTATGCATTACAAAATCCATGAGAAGGATAAAAAACATAGATGACAACACATTCTTTCGGAGTACTCCACTGTTCACTGGAAATTCAATTCTTAGGTATTATGGATTAACCTAATTTTTTATTTGAGTTATTTAATCAGCCTTGTTTCTACATTAATTTGTTTTATGCAGAAATTCTATTTCTGTAAATAAAATTTTTTTTTTTTTCTGTTGAAACGCTGTTTAACCTCCTCCCCGCTCATTTTCTTTTACAATTGTCTAGTTTAACGCTTTGTTTTCTTTTCCGTGTTTTCAGAGTATTTGGATGGCAACAAACTCCGGTGTTTACCAGTGAAGAACTCATTCGCTTAAGTGACCAGTCGAGAACTAAGGCTTCCCGGACCTACTGCAGCTGCTGGCTATATTGAGCCTTCTTAAGCATTGTGCCACCCACCGCTGACGGCTTTATGCAGGTGCATTTCTGCCACATGCAGTGTTTTAGCTTTTCCTGCGGCTCTCTTCTGGAGTCTGCAGAGCCAAGGCATTAAATCCCGGCTTTGGGGAGGACTCTGGAGAGGTGCCCCCGTCAACGCATTAGTGTCATAACCAGCTGTGGGAGCCTTAGAGCTCGTGGTGATATGTAGGGTGACAGTGGCCAGGTAGGAACTTTTATTTCCCATTTTGCTTGCTTTGAGGCTATATTTCCCTGCCTTTGGCGAGGAGTCCTATGGAGCTATACTCCCTACAATAGTAGTGTGCCTGTGGAACCGCTACCGTATTTAGAGCTCTGGGTATTGTTCTTCTCCAGCCTTAAATAGTGTGAGCAAATTTATGCAATCAATGTTTTTCTGGTTGGTTCTTGATTTTTTTTTTATTCTCTCTCGTTAAGAGTCTGTTGTTTCCCCATTGGGATGTTTAATTATTTGACTCTCTCGTTGAGAGTGTGTTGTTCCCCCTTTAAGATGTTTGACTCTCTATCGCTAAGAGTATGTTGCTTCCCATTGGGGAGTATTTGTTAATGATTAATTGTTATTTGTTTAGTGTTAAATTGTAAATTGTTAGGTAATCACAAGGTTGGCTTTTGAGAAAAATTGTTGTTAATAAATATTGTTAAGTTTCCCAAGTGTTTTCGTTACCACTGGCCAATTTTACTACGGATATTACTTCCAACACTGTTCTCCCTATTCGTGCAATAAGAACTTGCACCACAACCCGCCAAAGGTCGTGATATATTTGGCGACCGTGACAGGATAGGGAGCTCAGCGTATCCGGTATTTTGGTCAGTGGAGCAACGCTCGGGTGGACTCTTCAATATTTTTTTTTGTTTTGTTTTAGCATTGCCTTTCTCCCCTGAATGTCATTTTTTCTTTCTTTTTTTTTTTTTTACAAAATTGAGGGATTTCTAATAGATCCTGCTAAGTTTTCCGGGTCAGCTGTCTGCCTGAAGTATTTGCCCCTGCTAAGGAAGAAACA
>NC_090748.1:59798249-59815749 GCF_036898095.1 Palaemon carinicauda | reverse complement strand
GGCATTCATTTTAAAGAAAATATTTAATAAATAAATGAATAAATAATGATAGAAAGAAACAAAAATATTAAATAAAGAATCAGGAATAGAGGAAGAAGCTCAGGAAATAAAATCTAAAAAATGAGAGAAAATATTTAGGAATCCATGAGTATCGCTCCTCAGCTGTATGAGTTAGTGATTAAAAGGACAATCAAACTTTTATTTCCGAGATATTTTAATATTTGGTTTTTCCTTTCTCCTACTCACGGCACCAGCTGTAGAAATTGTGGTTTAACTAATACCCTGATAGACTGAGGAGCTGGTATAGATAGCTTTTGCTCGAACAACCCGAACTAGAGCTTCACGGATAGTAATGCATTTTTCGCTTAATTTACCCGGTCAAGAGACCTACATCTAGCACCCCATAGCTGGGCTAATTCGGGCACTTGATCACTGTAAATAAGGACTTTATCATACAAAACTAAGCCTATTTGAATCAAGATTATAAGACCTTTGTTCATGAAATGGATGAGAAGTTGGTTTGATCTCAAAGCTGTTTAATTTCTCAAGATAAAGCTACTAGCAATTATATAATCATTGATAACTTACAATCAGGGTATTAGAATGGGGAATCATTTCGTGCTTATGCCATCTATTCGTATATATTTTCAGGAAAAATTATAGAATTCATTTTGGGAAAATAGGTATATCATAGTTTCATGACAAAATTTTTGAAAATTATGTCGTTCTGAGACTATAATTTGTCAATAAAACAAATTTTTTAAACCCTTTGCCAGAATGTGATAGCGTCCTCATCTACCTCAATATAAGTTATTTGCGATACAAAATAATAAATTCTGATTGTATTCAAGCTGCTTTGCAGTCATCAGTATCTATTATATCCATCATCAATTATCTATTATGCAAATTTAATACTTTACTTATCGATATTCCATCAGCAGCAGCTATTTTATTTCCTGCTGCTATCTTTTACAAAGCAACTAATAATGAATTAGGTTAGCCAAACTTACTAGAACATTGACGGTTATCAAATAAATCTCAGGCAGTGATACAATATCTTACAGGCTGTATCATGTCTGCAAGCAGCATGTCTCCACAACCCCTAAAACAGAAATGACTTTCCCATCTGCTCAGTGTCGGAATGGCTGGGGCAGGGGGGTTGAAGGAGAACCCCCTCCCCCCCTTTCCCAGGAAAGTGTCTACTTGGTCCCTCTTACGAAAAAGTACCAATTGAAAAATAATAGTATATATATATATATATATATATATATATATATATATATATATATATATATATATATATATATATATATATATATATATATATATATGATGTAATAGTCATATATTACATGTTTAAAATACATGACGTAATACGTCATTGTGGAGGTAAAAGCTAGCGTGAGAATTGCTGTAGTCAGACAAGATCATAACAGGATGCGATTTGCATATCTCAGCAATGTAACATTTTTATGAAGCATAAACACAAATAAAAACCGTGTGAAAGAGTTGTGTCGCCACCGGAGGCAAGTGTCTTCCTATACTAATGTAGAGTTTATATTCTGTGTTTAAATGCTGAGATAACTGTCTATACGATATCTGTGATATCGATATTTTAGCCAGTTCTTATCAATACTTCATATGGAATGGTCATCCGACCAAACCAGCTATACTCCTGTGATGGAGATGTTAACACTGTTGTTTTTAAAGAATAAACCATTTTAAAGTTAACTTGATTGACTTTATTTGAAGATGTAACATCCCAACAAACATACTCAATGTGTGTTAACAACAGTAGCACACTAATATATATATATATATATATATATATATATATATATATATATATATATATATATATATATATATATATATATATATATATATATATATATATATATATATATATATATATATATATATATATATATATATATAGTTTGTAAATTACATGATTAAATCCATGACCCAAGGGATCAATGGAGAAGATAGGAGGAGTGTGAGAAACGCCAAGTCAGTCATAAACAGGATGAAAAAGCCAAACCTTTGCAATGTAACATTTTTCATAAATAGTAAACACAATACAAAGTATACCGTGAGAAAGAGTTGAGTGTCTCACCGGATCTAGATGGCTTCCTGTATTAATGTTGTGTTTACATATTTACATAAATGCTGAGATAACTAAGTATATGTTATCATCAGACATTATATTTTTGTCAGTTCTTGTCAACATCTCATACGGAATGGTCATCCGACCAAACCATCTATACTCCTGTGATGGAGCTGCTAATAAACTGTTTTAAAAGTTAACTTACATAGACTTATTCAGAAGAAGTAACCTGCAAGTCTAAAAATACATAGCACATTGAAGAGACATTTGATTGGAACCATAATGTGTGTTTATAACAATACCACACCAACATTATATATATATATATATATATATATATATATATATATATATATATATATATATATATATATATATATATATATATATATATATATATATATATATATATATATATATATATATATGTGTGTGTGTGTGTGTGTGTGTGTGTGTGTGTGTGTGTGTGTGTGTTCTGTATTTGTATTGAAAAGTTGAGACGTCAAATGATTATACAGAATTGAAATATGGCAACTCGATTTGTAACATTTGTATACTTTTGCTAACAAGGACGGCCCTTTGCTGTCCGATTCGCTAAGGTTTGAGAATGCTCTGCCCATTTCGTAGAAGTTGTAAGAAGAGCTACTCCCTGTCCGTTTTGTCATGGGAACACTAGCGACATCTGACGAAAGATTTCCCCTGAGTGTCGGCGTTCTTCTGATTCTAACTGTACCTAGAGCGAAATAATCAAAGTCTTGTTGCCTTGGTTAGTGATAAGTCAGAGGGTAGTGGTTGCCTTGGTTAGTTATAAGTCAGAGGGTAGTGGCGGTAGTCGTGTAGACAGACTGCCAGTAGATAGTAGTTCAGTAAATAGTAGCAAGCCAAATGTTTCTAATCCCCAATCATGACTCAAGTACGACAAATATGTGTGGCCTGGAAAGTTGATTTTTGACTCTCATGTTGTTCAGATGGAGTTTTTTTAGGGGCACTGGTTCTGCCAGGTCATTAGTCCTGAGGAGGGCTCTAAATGGTTTTAAGAAATACACTGGAAATGTTGTATTATTGGGAGGTTTTCGGATTCAGTTTTGTCCGCTCCTTTGGTTAATGTTCGCATGTCTTTTCCAGGATATGATCATGTCAATGAGTTGGCTGTGGTGGATAGTCTACTTATTCTGGGTATTAATGGTATCCTGGGAAATGATACGCTGGATAGTGAGGGACGGGAGCTGTTCCCTATATTATCAGTAAATGCTATTCCTGTGGCTGTTATGACTCGGTCTGCAACAAAAGCGGCTAATTTACTTGGTATAGATAGTGATGATGACTTAATGTTATGTAGTGTAGAGTTTGATGTTTTGAGGCCCGGGCCAGTTGAGAGTAGTAGTAATGAAGTAGTTAATTTGAAACTTGATTGGGATAGAGCTGCTTTTGTTAAAGCTGAAAAGGATGAATTTAATTTTGATTTGGGTGATGTTGAGGATCTGACTAAACCTAGGTTTGGAGTTGTAAAGGGCTTACTATATAGGTTTAGTCGTCCTGGACCGGATAATTTGAATAAAACTGGTCAGGTGGAACCGATTTTGGTACCTTCTCAATTTAGAAACTCTGTTTTGGAGTTAGCTCATAGTAATTTTTTCAGGTCATTTGCGTGTGTTAAAAACTTTTCATAGTCTGGCTAGGTATTTTTGGTGGCCTGGAATTAAATTGACTGTGAAGCAATTTATTAGAGCGTGTGAGAATTGTTATGGGTAAACCAAATCAGGGATCCCTAATGCCCCGTTGCATCCCATTTCCGCTATAGGTGATCCTTTTTCTGAGTTATTAATTGATGTGGTAGGACCCTTACCCAAAACTAAAACAGGCTACGTATATTTACTAACTATCATGGATAGATCCTCTCGCTTTCCTATGAGGCGTATTACTTCCAAAGTTGTCTTTGAAAAATTGATGGATTTCTTTCCCAGGTATGGTCTCCCTCGTGTAATTCAGACCGACTGTGGGACGAATTTCACGAGTAAGGTATTTAGGGGTAAGTGTGCTGAACTGGCCATTCAGCACGTTACCAGCGTACCTTATCACCTAGAGAGTCAAGGAGTGGTGGAAAGGTTCCACCAGACCCTCAAGTCTGTCCTGAAGAAACATTGTTATGATCATGATAGAGACTGGGACAAAGCCCTCCCTTTTGCCGTCTTTGCTATCAGGAATCACCCTAACTCTTCCACTGGTGTAGCTCATTTCGAGTTGGTATTTGGGCACAAGGTCCGTGGACCAGTGGAAACTGTTTTTGAAATGCTCAAGTCCAACTGGAAGGAGGAAATAAATGTGAAAGGGTTTGTGGAAGACTTGAAGGGAAGAATGGTTAGTGCCTGGAAGTTTACCATGGAGAATTTGGAATAGTCCCAGTCAGTAATGAAGAATAACTTTGACAAAAAGGTAAGGGTACAGTCATTTGAACCTGGGGAGCTGGTTTTTGGGCTGAGTAGGGACCCAGATAGTTTTCTCGAATCAAGATATAAGGGACCTTGGAAAGTTTTGAGGAAGCTGTCAGAAGTTAAATAAGAAATTGAAGCTCCCGGTTCAAGCCGTAAATGTTAGGGTGTCAGTTTCCTTCGGATGCATTGGGTAAAAATATGCAAAATTTTAAGATATTAAAAAGTAGGTTGGAGAATTTAGATGTTAACGAACGGGAAGATGTACTTAATTTAATTTATTCCTTTTCAGATCTTTTTCAGGATGCTCCAGGTAGGACAAATATTTTAAGTCATGACATTGATGTAGGTGATGCTTCCCCTGTGAAGCAGAGTCCTTACCGGTTGAACACTGTAAAGTGGGATTTGGTCAGTAAAGAGATAGAGTATATGTTGGAACATAACCTTATTCAATCCTCAGTAAGTTCCTGGAGTTCTCCTATTGTATTAGTAAAGAAAGCAGACGGTATGTTTCACATGTGTGTGTGGACTACCGCAAAGTGAACGCCCATACGAAAAATTATTCTTTTCCTCTCCCTCGTATTGATGATTTTCTGGATCGGATTGGCTCTGCCAAATTTATTTCTAAGTTGCATCTTTTAAAAGGTTATTGGCGGGTTCCTTTGTCCGACCGAGCTTGTGAAATATCTGCCTGTATCACTTCGTTTTCTCTATAGTAGTGTAAGGTTATGCCCTTGGAAGGAAAAATGCCACATGTACTTTTCAAAGGCTCATAAATAGGGTAATTTGGGGTTTGAAAGGAGTGGAAATTTATATTTATGACTTGGTAGTATATAGTAATGACAGGGATACCCACATGCTAAGGTTAGGTAAGGTTTATGAAGCCTTTAGGTCTGCAGGGTTAGTTGTTAATTTGGCTAAGTGCGAATTGGGTCAGGTCAAGGTTTGTTATCTGGGTCATTAGGCTGGTTTAGGTGAGGTGGCCCCGAAACAAGCTAATCTCTAGGCCATTATAAATTTGAAAAGGCCTGGTAATGTTAGAGAAGTGAGAAGAGTGCTGGGTATGACGGGTTATTACCGCAGATTTGTCGGTAATTACTCTGATCTTGTCCAGCCTATTACTAGTTTATTAGAAAAAGGGAAAAAGTTCTGGTGGTCGGATCAGTGTGAAGAAACTTTTAATAAACTTAAATCAGTGTTAATTACTAACCCCATTTTGACTTCCCCAGATTTTCAGAAGCCTTATATTATAGCAGTAGATGCTAGTGACGTTGTCATTGGAGGTGTCCTCTTTCAGAGAAAGGAGGACGGTGTTCATCCTGTGTCTTACTATAGCAAAAAGCTTCTGGCGGCTGAAAAACAATACTCCACAATAGAAAAGGAAGTTCTTTCTTTGTTCCGAGCTCTTAACTATTTCAAGCCGTATGTGACAAATTTTTCTTTCCTGATTGAGATATGGACGGATCACAATCCACAGGTTCTCATCAAGCGAATGAAGGGAACGAACCATAGGATTTTGCGCTGGGCCCTTTTTTGCAGTTCAATTTGATTGTGAAACATGTTAAAGGGAATGACAACAAAGTTCCTGATACACTTTCTAGAATTTAGTATACTAGCTTGATCCTTCTCATACGCCGCCTTTCTCGTTTCTCCATTTAAGGTTGTATGAAAAAAAATTTTCAGGATGTAGTTCTGTTCAAAATATAGCTTTGTAGATAAAGTTTGGGAGTTTTTCTTTGAGTGGTATACACTCTAGTGTTTTCTAAAGGTCCCCCTAGATTAATTATTGGTTTGTTTTGATATACTAAGATTTTGGATTGTGTATTATATATATGACTTTTTGGGCTATGATGCCAGTGTATTGTAGGTTAAGGTGTATGTCTGTGGGCGTACCAATAAGTTTATTTAGGTTTAGTTAGGTCTATTTCCATGAAGTTGGAGAGTTTTGACGAATTACGGTAATATTAGATCTTAAAAATAATGGTAAGCTATAGAAAGCTCTTTTTTTGCATTTTTTTTAGGGGTACTTTCTGTTTGGTGTTAGGTTTATTATATATTAATATTGGTTCTTACTGTACAGGTACATTTCCATTTATATATATAAAAAAAAAAATATTAGTATTTTTGTTTAATTTTTTTTTTTTTTTTTTTTTCGGGGAGGAAGGTATTATAGATTAACGTAATTTTTTATTTGATATTTTTAATCAGCCTTGTTTCTACATTCATTTGTTTTAAGTAAAAATTCTATTTCTGTAAATTTAAAGTTTTTTTCTGTTGAAATGCTGTTTAACCTCCTCCCCGCTCATTTTCATTTATAAGTGTCTAGTTTAACGCTTTGTTTTCTATTCCATGTTTTCCGAATCCGTGGATGGCAACAAACTCCGGTGTTTACCAGTGAGGAACTCATTCGCTAAAGTGACCAGTTGAGAACTAAGGCTTCCCGGACCTACAGCAGCGGCTGGCTAAATTGAGCCTTCTTGAGAATTGTGCCACCCACCGTTGACGGCTTTATGCAGGTGCATTCCTGCCACCTGCGGTGTTTTGCTGTTACTGCGTGCTCTCTTCTGGAGTCTCATGAGCCGACACATCAAATCCCGGCTTTAGGAGGACTCTGGAGAGGCGCCCCCATCAACGTATCCTCGTCATGACCAGCTGTGGAAGCTTTAGAACTCGTGGTGACATGTAGGGAGACAGTGGACAGGTAGGAACCTTTATTTCCCATTTTGATGGATTTTGGGCTATATTTCCCTGCCTTTGGTGAGGAGTCCTACGGAGCTGTATTCCCTACAGTAGTAGTTTGCCTGTGGAACCGCTACCTTATTTGGAGCTGTGGGTATTATTCTTCTCCAGCCTCAAAGAGTGTGAGGATATTTATGCAGTTATTGTTTTTTTTTTTTTTTTTTTTTTTTTGTAGTTCGTAAGTATTTTTTTATTTGACTCTCTCTCGTTGAGAGCGTGTTGTTAACCCATTGGGATGTTTAATTATTTGACTGTCGTTGAGAGTGTGTTGTTCCCCCATTGGGATGTTTAATTATTTGACTCTCTCTCGCTAAGAGTGTGTTGTTTCCCGTTGGGGAGCATTTGTTAATCCTTAATTGTTATTTTCTAAGTGTTAAGTTGTAAGTTGTTAGGTAGCCACAAGCTTGGCTTTTTAGAAAAATTATTGTTAACAAATATTGTTAAGTTTTCCCAAGTGTTTTCGTTACCACTGGATAATTTTACCACGGATATTACTTCCAACACTGTTCTCCCTATTCGTGCAACTTGTACCACAACCCGCCAAGGGTCATGACAATAGGACTTTACTAACTTTAACTTGGCACTTCGTAATCCCATGAAAAGAATTAATCAAATTTAAATATTTAAGAGGAACTCTATGATAACACAAGACTCGCCACAAAATTGGCCTGTGCAAACTATCAAAGGCTTTTTTGTAGTCCGCAAATGCCATCAAAAGCAGATTTCTATATTCTACGCATTGCTGTATAACATGTCTCAAATTGGAAATTTGGTCTGTGCAACTTTAACCTTTTCGATATCCTGCTTATTCATCGTTCAGCTTTCCCTGAATCTTTCTCTCTAGTTGATTTTAGAATGACCATACCATATATTTTCATGACAACTGACGTAAGTGTAAGGTCTCTGTAATTATTGCAATCAGTCAGATCTCCCATTTTTGCCATTTTCACCAACACTCTTAGCTCCCATTCATCAGATTTTGCCTTTTCTCGCCAAATTCTAAAAATAATCTTGTAAGTATTTTGGGAGTCACTTCATTTTCGAGCAAAATCAACTCAGCAGATACTCCATCGTTTCCAGGAGCTTTCCATATCTTTATTTTTTCAATGATAGTTTGGACCTCAAAGAAACTTAATTATTTCATTAATAAGGCAAGGTCTTAATCAGCTTCAGGAATATCAATCAGATTATTCTCTTCATATATCCTATTCATGACCTCACTAAATTGTTCCATCCAACGTTGTCTTTCTTCATCTATTCTTGTTATATGATGTCAGATTCATCACTCTTTTCAATGGGTATATGCTTCTTTGTCATAGTGGAAATTTCATTAATAATTTTTTGACCAATTCTTAAACCATAACCACTCACTATTTTAAGAAAACTGGTTGATATATAATTAATGAAGAAAACGCCAAGATTTATGTATAGAATATTTATATATGTATAACGTATATATTCTCACTGAGAGCCTTTCGTTGTTACCTAATAAGACGAAAGTAGTAAGTCCAATCAATTCTTATTATTTTATTTTCGCGGCTATAATATATATTTCTGCCTCATCGTGTACAACCTTGTTCAGAAATATATATATATATATATATATATATATATATATATATATATATATATATATATATATATATATATATATGTATGTATATATATATATATATATATATATATATATATATATATATATATATATATATATATATATATGTATATGTATGTATGTATATATATATATATATATATATATATATATATATATATATATATATATATATATATATATATATATATATATATATATATATATATATATATATATATATATATATATGGTGTGCTACTGTCTTAAGCACACATTTGAGTATGAGTTGTTTTCAGATGTATTTAAATGGATTAACTGAATACATCTTAATGGTTTTTAAGTTTTATTCTATAAAACAACAGAGTTAAACATCTCCATCACTGGAGGAAGCTGTGTTGGTCCAGACGACCAATTCTGGTGAAGTTTAGATATGAACTGAATAAATTATCGATATCACAGATATCGTATGCTTGCTTTAACTTAGCCACGTGACGGAATCGGAAGACACCTGCATCCGGTGACGTCACAAACTTTCACACGAGGAGACAATGTGTTGACGTTAAGAAAGAATGTCAATTTGCCGAGGTTTGCATTATACATCCTGTTTATAATTTGAATGACTACAGCAATCCCAGGGTTAGCTCTTCCAACCAACATGACATATTACGTCATTTGTTTTAAACATGTAATATTACTATTCTAATCATTACATAAGCTCGGCCAGCTATCTCAATTTTTTTACAAAAATTTAACAACAAGCCGAAACATGGTTATTAGGTGTGACTGGACATACGTATCATTCTTTGTTTAACTTTAGCCATAATCAACTGAGGACGAATGTCCAAATAGGCACAATAAAAAATAATAACAATAATGCATACAAAAAAGATATTACCAAAGCAAAAAGAAAAATGCATGATAAAACCAAGATCATATATATGGTACATTGCTAGCAAATGATTACATGGTACCAAAAAACAAAATAAATTCTGATTTACATATGATTCGGTAACTTGATAAAGAATAATTGTTACCTTTGTCAGAAACAAGATACTCAATTTTTAGTGCACAAACACGAATTCCTGGTACGTACACGTACCACGGTTTCGTATATATATATATATATATATATATATATATATATATATATATATATATATATATATATATATATATATATATATATATATATATATATATATATATATATATATATATATATATATATATATATATATATATATATATATATATTTATATATAGGGCTGATATATTTTATTAGATGCCCATAGATTCTGTTATATATTTTATTATATTTTTTTTTCTCTTTTCTTTTTTTTAACCATCCGGCTTATATACTTTTATTAAATGCCTAGAGAAAAAAATGATTTATATCCTTTTTTATTTTATTTATTTTTTAAATGTTGTTTTAAAATGTATGTTTAACAATGCAAATGTAGAGAATTTCTTTAATTACATATTACTAGCGTACTAATCAGCTTTTCATACAAACATCTTCCCGACAAATTACTCCCTTAGCGAATGAGGTGGCCACTCAAACAGCTTTGAACTGGATTAAATAGGGGGTATTGTCAGGGCTATGCAACTCATTCCTTTGTAGCTGCTTGCTGTGCCGTAACCTACGCCAAACAAGGATGTTCACGGCGATAAATATCATCACCGTGAAACACAAACTAGCCAGTATTATGGGGTGAAGAATTTCTTCATAAGTCGGTGACAGGTGGTCCTTTTCGGTAAGTTTCATCAACCGCTTTGCCACACGGCCGTTGTATGGGAGAGGAAGTGCTGGCATTGTAGAGGTCCACGTGAAGTTCGCGAAGTAGGCTCGTTCTCTGATGATTACCCGTAGGCCAGTCACCATGGAATTCGGGGAAGTCCCGATACAACCATCTGCTGCGACGAAGATGTGGGTGAAGGATGTGGATCCGTCAGGGCATGATACATTGAAGCCGTCCTTGTCGTATCGTATCCACGAGCCATTATTTAGTCTGCAATTGAATTCTTTATTGTCAAAGGGATAAAGCTTATCCAGACAATTTTCACTTGTATGGGAGAGAGCACCGTCTAGCACTATACCTAACTCGCATGAATCCATTAAGTTTTTACGGAATTCAAATGAGTCAGCTGTACATATTTTTCTATCCATTGCGTCTGAACAGTGAGTTAATTGATTTAAGTCTTCAATGACCGTATATGTTTCCTTGTCTGGGGAAATCAATACGTGTCCTGTCAAACTGGATATTACTGGATTTGAGTGATTCGTCATGAAAGTCGGAAATGGTGATATCCTGTAAGATTGCCAGGCATCAGAAGAATCAAAGGGAATTGTAATCCTAATCTTGTTATTATCTACGTTTACTGTAATTAGGCTGTAATAAAATTCTAACCTATGTTCGTCTAACAAAGGAACATAGCCTAGTTTATCCCTTCCGTTCTCCAGAACTAATTTTAAGTAACGTATAGGCAACAAATGGGGCGACAATACACCTTTAGTTGCTAACGTGATAGCTTCTACATAATCCTTGGATTTCTCAATGAAATGTGCAATTCTGTTATGTATGTGATCTATCTTTGAATCATAATACGTTAATGTTGCCAACAAATCCTGTACTTCCATAATTTGAACGATATTATCTGAATGTTCATTTAACAAATCCATAATTCTATTGATTGAAGCTAACTGATCCCTTAGTTCTGACATAATCAATTCATCTTTATGAGTCAAGAACTCAATTTTCTTATTTTGATTACTAATTTTAAGACGATTGGAAATTCCTAAACCTAAACTTGCAACAGACCCAAAGATGCTTAATGCAGCATAAATGAACGGATTCCGTCTTTCTTTATGTTCGTGTCCTACAGTCCACATCAAAAGGTCATAAGCCAAAGATCCTGTCTCGCCAGTCTTATTTTTCAAGTCATCAGATAGCATCTCTGCAACTTTTAATGTTGATCCAAGCAAACTCTTAGTAGTCAAATGAAAATGTCTTCTATGCAACTCATCCAATGATGCAGAAAACCTTGAAATGGCGGTTCTTAAGCTAGTGACATCATTCTCTTGAAGAAAAATTGCTTGCATATGCACTTCGACAATTACGTTGGTTGATGTAATAAAAATGTCTTCTTGTCTTTCAACTATATTGCCATATTTAAAATATATATTTTTAGTCTTAGAACTCATCCCATACGAAAAAAATGTCTGAGCGAACAATATCACTCCCAACAACAAAAAATTCATCTTGGAAACCTGTAACGAGAAAAAATATATGTAATTACTCCTGTATTAAAAAGAAAACTTTCAATCACATAAAATAAAATTTTCCCTCACTTCTTTTCCTCTCTTTTCTTTTTAATTTCTTATGTGAGACAATGGTACTATTCTCTCATCCGTGGGTTGGGCTACGTTTTGAATTCTAAACCTATTGGCCGTTAATGTTTCCAAAATGTTAAATGGGCCTTCAAACTTAGGTGTTAGTTTATAGTTGAGCCCTTTTCTGACATTGATTTGAATATAGATGTTATCACCCACGGTATATGTTTTAGTTGGTTTCGCTATTTTATCATGATTCCTTTTCATTATGATTTGTGATTCTTCTAAATTCTTTCGAAGGATATCATATCGACTTATACTTGCATTTATACATTCTTTTACAGGATTTGATAGATTAGTTGTAGGCGTTAATACATGGAAAGGTGTTCTAACTGGGGTACCATACAATGCTTCATGCGGTGACATTTTAATTGATATATGATATGAATGATTCAGAGTACTCAGTGCCGCCGGTATTGCATTATCCCAGTTGGGGTCTGATCCCCCTAGTGTTACCCTCAATATATTTGATATCTTCCTATTTGCTCTTTCCACTAGCCCATTCGACTCTGGGTGATATATCATGGTATTAATCTTCTTTATGTTGAGGAATTCACACAATGAGGTAAGAAAGTGATTATTAAATTCACCACCCGAGTCTGAGATTATCATGTGTGGAATTCCATGTTTACAAATGTAACACTCGTAAAACTTCCTAGCGCATTCAATCGCAGTTTTAGTTTTAAGCGCTATTAGTTCTGTATATCGAGTTAAAGCATCTATAATTACTAAGAGGTGCTTATTTCCTCTGTCTGACTCGTAAAATCCTGTTAACAAATCTAAATGTATTCTTTCCAAGGGTTGATTGGGAACAGGATAAGCTCCTAGGCTGACAGGTGTTTTCGTATGCCCTTTGTTTTCCTGACATGTGCGACAATTAGTTATGTGTCTTTTTATATCTGTAAGCATCGTATGCCAATAAAACAATGATTTGGCTTTCTGTGACATTAATGAGAACCCAGGGTGTCCATGTAATGGATTTGAATGCAACCAATTCAGGACAGTGGAAATAAGTGAGTTTGGTACTACTACCTGGTCGTTAGTTACATGTGGTGTATTGCGGGTTTTCCTTGTCACAGTCCTACACAGAATATTATCTTTGATTATATAATTCTGCTGCTTATACTTTATATATTCTTTTTCTTTATGATTGCCTTTCAAAGCATTTATAATTGTTTCTATTTTCTGATCTTTTCTTTGCTCAGTCTGTAACAATTCAGCACTCCAGCCTAAATCTTCTTGTTCAGATATTGTTTTTACAATAGGCATGGATGTTGATATATCTATTAATTCAGCTAAAGGCTCCGTACAAGATGACATGGGGTTGCGTGATAATGCATCCGCAATGATATTTGCTTTCCCAGGTAAATACCCGATTCTTGCGCCAAAATCTTGAATGATCAAATGCCACCGAGTTCGTTTAGGGCTGTGATTGAAGCCTTTAAAGAACTCTGTTAGTGGTTTATGGTCAGTAAGAACCTTAACGGGATAACCGTAAATTATGAACTTAAAATGCACTAGCGAATTAACAATAGCTAGTCCTTCCTTGTCTATTACTGCATACTTACTTTCGGAAGTTCTCAATTTTCGAGAATAGAAAGCTGTCGGGAAAAACTGTTTATCATATTGCTGAAGCAATACCCCTCCTACTCCTAAGTCTGAGGCGTCTGTTGCAATGAAGAATTCCTTACCGAAGTCAGGAAAATTTAAGATAGGAGAACTACACAGTTCATCTTTCAAAGTATTAAACGCCTGTTGATGTTGCTCAGACCATATGAAATCTACGCCCTTCTTCGTAAGATCAGTTAAAGGAGCGGCTATTATTGAATAGTTGCGTATAAAACGCCTGTAATATCCACTACAACCCAGAAATTGTTGTATTCCCTTGACATTAGTAGGTATGGGAAAATTACGTATAGCCGACACCTTATCATGGACTACTTTAAGACCTTGGCTTGACACCATGAAACCCAAATATATTAATTCTGTTTTGAAAAACTCACACTTACTAATCTTTACCCTTAAGTTATGTTGTCTTAATCTCTGTAGTACTAGTTCTAACTTACGTAGATGTTCTTCTAAGGTGTTGGAAAAGATTACAAGATCATCCATATAGGCATGCAAGATATCCCCTAACAAGTCTCCAAACACTATGTTAATCATTCTTGTAAATGTTATAGGAGCACAACGTAAACCAAAAGGCATCCGCAAAAATTCATAATGTCCCCTGGCTGTGCTGAAGGCTGTGTATGGGATACTATCTTCTTCTAATGATATCTGGTGAAAGCCTTTAAGTAAGTCCAAACTGTTAAAATATTTATTCTGACCTAATAAAGACAAAATATCGTCAGTACATGGCACTGGGAATCGATCAGGGATCGTTTCCTCGTTTAGACGACGAAAGTCGACGCAGATACGCCATGTTCGATCTTTTTTCGGTACAACTATTAAAGGAAAATTATAAGGGCTATTTGATTTTCTAATGACTCCTTCCTCTAACATTTTACCTACTTCATCATTTATTTCATTCTGGAATTTCATAGGGAGTCTGTACAAGGGTACATATATAATTTTCTGCTTGTCTTTTAACCTTATTTGATGCTCGATCACATCTGTTTTTCCTAAGGATCCATCCGTAGTGGAAAAGACATCTGTATATTTAGTTAAAAGTTCAAAAATTTTCTGCTGAATTTCTTCGTCTTGAATGTCCTTACTGATTTTATTTTTAATAGATCGCAAAAGGGATTCATCCGCAACTGATTGAGAGTGATTGATTTCAGCAACGGTAAGAATACGATGTTTATAAACTTCTACATCCAAGATATGTTGATTTTTGTGAATTACTAAAGTGTTATTTAAATGATTACAGACTTCGATATTACATTGCTGATGTGAGCCTACTGTATAAATAGCTTGTGTGACAGACAATCCGTTGGTTTTCAAAGTATCGGAAAGGATTAATATTTCAGATCCCGGTAGTGTTTTCTTTATTTGCACTATTAAATTCGAAGGTATGTTTGGTTCGATATATTGCGTGCAAGATGATATTACGGGTGAACGAGAATTCTGCTGGGTCGCGTATATTATTTCTTTATTAGTGAGACAAGTTATTGGTTCTTCAACGTACGTTACGGTTACATTTGTCGTCTCCTTTTTATCCAAAACTGACTTTAAGGTATTAGAAGACTTATAGAATTTCCCTTTGATATACACGCCGTGCTTGGCAGGAGCTAAGATAATGTTTTGATTTCCCATAGATGGGTATCCTATAATTACAGCTGGATACATATTAATGTTTTTTACTACAACAAATTTATCGGCAAACGTGCGATTACCGACTCTGAACTGAATATGAGTTATGCCTATGACGTTTAATTCATTATTTCCTATACCTGAAAGTCTGATTCCTGATTTTTCAATCGGAAAGTTCGAAAACAACAAATGATGCGTCTTCAAATCCATAATATTACGTGGACTACCAGAGTCAAAAAATAACGTAAAGGATTTGTGTTCTAAATTTACAGCATATAAGGTTGGCCGTAACTCATTTTGGCTTATTATTGTATGAATTCGTTGCAAATATACGGGAGCATGCACTGTTTTACTTAATTCGGCCGTGTGTTTCATAGGAAAATCTATTGTCTCACAATTATCTGATAAAACATTAAATTGATTATTCAATACTATTGATGTTGACATAAATGACCTTGACCCAACATCACTCTCTTCCCCTCTAGAGTTAACTATGTGGTATTTGCTTTGCTCTGCACATTCTGAAAATTAGGCTGACTTTGCGAGGTCTGGTTTGACGGCCCAGGCTCAGCGATATTTGAAGAAGTGTTTGTTTGTTTCGGACTCTGAACTGCATTGACATTTTGTTGTTTCTTCTTATTGTTAAAATGAGGATTTTTCTTTTTATTTCCATATGGAACTGACTGTGGAATTGACTGTGTATTTCTAGGATATTGTTGTGTCTTACGCGCGTAACATTGACTATAAGAATGTGATGCTGTGTTGTGAACTGAGCAAAATTTCGTTCTACAGTCTGCGCTTATGTGACCTTGACGTTTGCAGTTGTAACACGTCACTCCCGCTACTGGACTGTTAATTACGTTCACTGTTTGTGGTTTTGTTTCATTCTTAGCAAAAACTTGAGTTAACACGGGATCGAGATCTGGACACTTGGACATGTGTTTCTTTATCTGTTTATAGACATCCAATTCCGTACTTACAGGCATTAACTTCTTATCAAAGCACCGCACTAAAGCTTCAGGCAACATAAGTGTCATGCAAGTTAAATACATTAATCGTAAAAAATCTTTCACGGAGATATTATCGTTAGTAACCCAAGTGGAATTACCTAAAATGTCCTGATATTCGTTAAGCCTATCAGCTATGAGAGCTGCTCTCTCAACAACATTAAGCCGATTCATAGTGGCTTGATTAAGTGTATTTCGTAACGTTAACACTACATCCAAAGCTTCCTCACCCCCATAAATCGCGCGTAACCTAACTTTGAAATCATCCCAAGTAACTGCTTCCTGAAATGAAACACCTCTTAAATACGCACTCGCATCCCCTTTAGAAAAATCTATAAAACTTTCAGCTTCTTGTAATTGTACAAAAGGATCTACGATTTGTTTGGCATTTAAATGGGCATCAACGGATGAAATCCATGACTCCACATTTTGTGGCAAGAACCCGTTGACACGACCTTGAAAAGGAAGGATTGCTGACCTGGCATTTACAAGCGTCACAATTGGAGGAGGATTAGCCTGGCCTACACCACTAGGTCCAGGGGTAGGGCTGACAGGAGGAGCCATGACTGCTGTATTTTTTTTTTCTATCTCTTTGACCCCTTTCAATCCTATCAAAATATCTATATGAGTACAGACGCCCACTGCGTAAACGCATATGTATAATAAAATTCCCCCAACAATGTTACTAATCCCAAAACATCTCCCCCCAAGAGTTTCTGAAAGAAAAAGGAATTAGCACAAAGAAAGAAAAATTCTAAATGAGAATTCGGAGTTTCTTATAACAAAGTTTAGGAATTCACTCACCCCAGTAATAATTGACTAACGACTTGTGATAACTACACTTCACTGCCCAAACTGAAATGAATACAAAAATGTCTGTACTTAGCTTATATATGAAGTCGACACGTCCTCTCTCTCTCTCTCTCTCTCTTGATGTTTTGTTAGCGATGTCTCGTTCTAGTTTCTTGTTGAAT
>NC_090748.1:59778826-59786326 GCF_036898095.1 Palaemon carinicauda | reverse complement strand
CTAGACAAGTCACATGGCAATCTACAACCTGGACAGAGATTTCGTCTCGTAGGAGGTGATTGACGAGATACGAATTCGGGAAAGAAAAAGGGGAGCCGCTCCCAAGGCTTCCCTATCCCCCGATTCGTATGCGTGCCTGGCGCCAATCCTGGCGCCATCCGCATTCCTTTTTGTGTAGCTTAACAACTCGGTGTTTTTTCCTTTTTTTCTCGCAAATCTTGGATTTATTCGACTTTTCATGGCTTCTTCGTCTTCGTCGGCCTCTGATAAGTTGAGTATAGTGTCTCTTATGTATAAATGTTGGCTCTTGGTAAAATTTTGAGTGATTAATAGGATTAATCTTTGATACAAGAGCCGTAGCCTACCTGAGGTGTCCTGGACACTGTCGCTCGCTAGGTATAAATTAGTTAGTCAGAGCGACATTCCTGGTTGTTTTGCTTCAATAAATTTTAGCTATTTAGCATTACATAGGATTTCCTTTCGTGCTTAGTATTATTTGGCGAAGTATTCGCCATTCTGGCCTACGCTAGGCCATGTAGCCTAGTCGTTTGGTCCTAGTACTTCATGCATGATTTTGGTTTTTCCGAGTGTAATTAAAATCTTATTGAAGCTTTAGGCTATATTTTATACATTTTAGACTGTTTGGAATATTTCCAAGATTGTATACGTGTGAGTTTCGGTGAATTAGGTAATCGATTCTCTTGGTGCCTAGGCTAATTGCTTATGGAGCCTTAGTATACTTTATCATACTCCCCGGTTGCTTTCTTTTCTTTGGAGAAGGTATGCAATCCCTTTCCCTCTGTTTAAGCCTTGGGCTTATCCCTAAGTGGTTTTTTCCGAATTTATTTTCGATAAAACTATACTAGGGTGTTACTGTACCTTCCTGTTCCTGTAGTTATGGTTCAAGAGGGACAGAACTACAGAGTTTTTAGTCTGAGTCTGTGTTGTCTGGCTTGGGGCAGAGTCCCCCTCGCTGACCTAACACATACAAAGGGAGCTTAGCTCCCTTAGGTCACTACCGAAGGTTTCTGTAGTTATGATTCCTTCTTTTGTGATCGACCAGACTAAGTCCTGTTGCTGTTCTCGGGGGAGGATAAGTTCTTCCCTTGGGAGTAGCAACGCCTTCCTTGCTTTGGTGCTCTGGAAGCTGGCAAGTATTGCTGGCCTTTTACCTTAGATCTCCCTTAGGCTAAGATAAGTTTCTTGGCTGCGGGTGATCTGTCACTAAAGCAAGGTTGGCAAGACCCTCTTGTCCCTTCCCCCTCTATCTCCGTAATGGCCTAGCCATTACTGTACTGTACCTTGCCGGCCGGCAGAGCTGGCCGGCAGGGGTCTTACTGTACTGTACGTCGTTCTACTTCTGGACCTAGTATAGGTTGGGATGTGGAATTGACTCAGCCCATTGCCGGCCGGCAGAGCTGCTGGCCGGCAAGGGTCTTATGTTTTCGAGTGCTGCCTGGACCTCTCTTGGTCCCTCATCCATGCCTGCCGGCAGAGCCGGACGGCATTGGTCAAGGAAGCCTGAATTAGTTTCTCCCCTTCCTTATATGCACTCTTTCGGTTGCCGGGCTTGGAGGTAGTGTACACTCTTATCCCGGCATCCATTCTATTTTCTTCTAGTGCTGTACCTGTCCCGGCTACCGGCCTATGAGGCCGGCTGCCGGCCTCATAGGCTGGCAGCCGGGCAGGTGTAGTTCTCTGGTTCTTTTGCTGCCGGCTGGCATCGGTCTTGTACCTTTGCCGGCCGGCTTATGTCAGTCCTTGTCTGCCGGTCACCAAGAGTGTGGCCGGCAGCTGGGTACTACCTTGTGTAGTTGCTGGCCGGCAGCCATTGCCGGCCAACACTGGCTGTTACCGGCCGGCAGTTGCTGCCGACCGGCACAGGCATTTGAACCAGAGTGCTGCCGCCCTATAGCTGTTAAGTAGTATACTTTAAAGCTAGTTGTGGTGTGTGCCGGCCGGCAAAGGCAGGCCGGCACACATCCCCCTATACTGTACTAGTATTCTTCTGTATAGCATATACAGTAAGAAGAAAACTATAGTAAAGGTTTTGGTACAGCACTGTATCTTCTAACACTATTGTGTTTTCTTGCACATCCCTTTGCTGTTGCCCTCAGATAGGAAGCTGAGTTCTTCCCTGTCTAATATCCAGGATTTTAAAATCATTGCTTAGGTGTGAGCTCCACCTGTTTCCTCTGGAAACCTTGCATTGGTTACTCTAGAAGAGATAAACCATTTTTGATTTTATTATCTGGAAGGCTGCAACAATGGGTTGTGAGGGAAACACAAGTGTGTGTCTTTCCTTTCTGAATTGTTATGCTATGCTATGCATATCCAGTGATACATAGTTCACTTGATACTCATGGAAATTTCTTCTCTTTACAGAAGGACACTCCGAAGTGGGAAGTGCTTTCTGCAATGTCAGCAGCAAGAACCTCTGCGGACATGAGTTTTGTAGGAGACACGCAGCATACGCTGTCTCCAAGGATGATCTCCGGTATTGGGACCCTCAGGTATGTACTGTGTGCACTAACCTGATTAATGAGACATTTAAATAGCTAGGAAGAAGCTTCGTACCTGGGTAAGGGGCTTCCAAAAGAACACTTCTGGCCCTTATCTTCCAAGTGAGAAGATGAGGGCGTATCTTTTCCCTAAGGCATCAGCTGATGCAGTGATTCCCCAGCCTCAAGAGGAGATCCCCTAAGTTCAGATCCAGGTGGATGCTGAAGTCGCGGTCGCGATGCAAGACATCCAGCTAAATGACAGGATATCTGATGTGGACGGGTGTCAGGAGGAAGACCTCCTGGCAGAAGCCCAGGATGAAGTTCAAGCCCCTCTACATCGGCCGGTCTCCCAGTAGAGCTGGGACAGGCCCTCTCTTCTATTGTGGGAATGATCCAACAAATGCAGAAGGAGAATCAGGAGAAGGCGGCTGCAATGGAACTGCGAATGCAGTGCCTTGCAGAATCACATGGGCCGCAGAAAAAGCTCAATGTGAAAGACCTTCCCTTGTGCTCAGATGCTAACCCATGGAGGTATGCTGAGCACATGCCGATGACGACTGGAAAGATCGTCATCTCGGATAAGCTGGGCTCAGTTCCCCTGGAGGGTGGAATTCTGGCCCAGCAAGGCATCATATCTGGACTGTTATGTCCGGCTGAGGAAGGAACCAGCTTCAAAGGAGGAGACAGAGCCGAAGGAGGTCATAGTGATGGACCATGCTAAGGCTGAAGCTCTACTTTCATCCTCGATGAAAGAGAGGGGCTTCTCTAACTCAAAGGTAGCTGCATTGAATAGGAAGCTCCCTTCCTTTGTGTCCTCGCCTACTAGAGCCTTCCCCCTTTTACAGAAAGGGTTTCTGGCTGTACTAAAAGCAATCGAGGCCGGCAAGTCTTGCCCCTCCCTAGAGGAGTGTAAACCCTTGTCGCTGGCCCTGCCTATGGACCACAAAGACTGGAAGGACGTCCATCTTACGTTCTCAGTGGGAAAGTTGGAGGCTGATATTGCCGGACGTCAGTTCGGCAAGGACCTCCCTAAGCTGTCTGACTTTCTTTTGCGAAGTGAGTTCGATACAAAAGAAAGACTGACTGCCTCAATGTCTCTTCAGACTACTCTCGAGACGATGGCAAGTGACCCCAAGGTCCATGAAATGTTCATGGTAGTGGCCAAGCCTCATCTGGCCACAGTGACGAAGGACCTTTATGGCTTCGTCAAGGCAAGGAGAGCTTGTAGGGAGTTCGTGTTTACCTCGGCTACGGTGAGGCACGAGCTAAAGAAACTAATCTCCTCCAACATTTGGGGAAAAGACCTTTTTCCCTACCAACTTGGTCAAAGAAGTTTTTGATAAAGCCGCCTTGGAGAATAGAAACCTTCTCCAGAAGTGGGGCCTGGCTATCAAAAGAAAGTCTTCCCCGGATGAGGGTCCTCAACCAAAGAGGAAGACTATGAGGACTAGGCTACCATCTCGGCCAGCCAAGCCTCTTAGACAGCAACAGCAACTGCAATTGCCATTGCCCCCAGTGCCCCAGATCATGGCACAAACCACCTTTCAGTGGGTACCCCAGGCCGTGTCGACACAGTCCACGGCATTCTCCCCAGCGTTCGAAGGGCAGTCTACTTCCTTTCGAGCAAAGCCTAGAGGAGCAGCCAGAGGCTCGTCTAGACGCCCCTCAAGGGGAAGGGGATTCAGGGGTGGTCGTGGTCAGGAAGGCAAGACCTCAGGACGGCAGTCCAAGTGAGGTGATACCGGTAGGAGGGAGACTTCTGAAATTTCGGGATCGGTGGACCTTCGATCCCTGGGCCCACAGCCTACTCAAGAATGGACTGGGCGGGAGCTGGTACAGCACTCCACCCCCGTACCTTCGGTTTTTCCAACACTCCACCCCCGTTATGGAGGAGTACGTTCAAGAACGGTTGGAGAAAAAGGGTGAAGCCCATCAATTTCTAAGGGAGGCTGTTTTGTGTTCCCAAGAAAGACTCGGAAAAGCTCAGAGTCATTCTGGACTTGTCGCCACTTAACAAGTTCATAGTGAATTGCAAATTCAAAATGCTAACACTGCAACACATAATGACCTTACTGCCCAAGAGGGCATATTCCGTCTCTATAGACTTGTCAGACGCCTACAGGCACATTCCAATTAGCCATCGACTCTCCCCCTACCTAGGGTTCAGGCTACAACGAAGACTATACGCCTTCGGAGCCATGCCATTCGGGCTAAACATAGCCCCAAGGATTTTTACGAAGCTTGCGAGCGTAGCTCTCAAACAATTTCGCCTAAAGGGAATTCAGGTAGTAGCCTACCTGGACGACTGGTTGGTGTGGGCAGCATCCGAGACAGAATGCTTGCAAGCTTCCAGTCAAGTGATCCAGTTCCTAGAGTACCTAGGCTTCAAGATCAACAGAAAAAGTCTCGACTTTCTCCATCTCAAAAGTTCCAGTGGCTAAGATCCACTGGGACCTTTTGTCACACCGTTTCTCCATCCCGGCGAAGAAAAGGAAGGAGATAGCGGGTTCTGTCAAGAGACCTCAAGATTCCGAAAGGATATCAAGACACGAGCAGGAGAGAGTACTGCGCTCTCTCCAGTTTGCTTCGGTGACAGACCCAGTGCTAAGAGCACAGCTAAAGGATGCAATCGGAGTTTGGAGAAGTTATGCATCAAACGCGTGAAGAGATCTGAGAAGACCAGCCGCTTCGGCTAAATACTCTTCTCAGGCCTTGGTCCCAAGCCAGACATCTAAAGAAGTCAGGTTCTTCTTCAGCCACCTCCCCCGTCGGTGACGATTCACTCAAACGCCTCAAAGGAGGGATGGGGAGGTCACTCTCATCGGAAAAAAGTCCAGGGGACTTGGTCCAGGCTATTCAAGACCTTTCTCATAAAACTTTCTAGAAGCTAGGGCAGTGCTCCTTACTTTAAAGAAAGTCTCCCCGCGTCATTCGTTCCACATAAAGTGGTAATAGACAGCGAGGTAGTTGTAAGATACTTGAATCGACAAGGATCGAGGTCACCACCTCTCAACCAGGTGATGTTGGCCGTCTTCCGATTGGCGGAAAAGAAGAAGTGGTACCTGTCGGCAGTTCACCTTCAAGGAGTCCGCAATGTGACAGCGGACGCTCTATCCAGGTTCACACCGATAGAGTCGGAATGGTCCTTAGACGCAGGATCATTCTCCTTCATTCTGAATCAGTCCCAGAACTGCAGATAGACCTCTTTGCGACGAAAGACAACAAGAAGTTGCCCCTGTACGTGCCCCGTACGAGGACCCCTTAGCGGAAGCAGTGGACGCGATGTCCCTCGACTGGAACAGATGGTCCAAGATTTATCTGTTCCCTCCTCACAACCTTCTGTTGAGGGTCCTCAACAAACTGAGATCCTTCAAAGGGTAGCGGCAATAGTGGCCCACAAGTGGCCGAACAGCGTGTGGTTCCTCCTGGCATTGGAACTGTAGCTGAAGTTTGTACCACTACCAGATCCAGTTCTGACCCAGCGAGTCCAGAAGTCAACTGTCTGCGCTTCATTACAGAAAACCCGGACCCTGCAGTTCATGATTTTCTCTCCCTAGCGGTGAGAAAGCGTTTTGGGATTTCGAAAGCCAGTATAGACTTCCTTGAGGAATATAAATGCAAATCTACTAGAAGGCAATATGAGTCATCTTGGAGAAATGGGTGGCCTTTTGTCAAGGCGAAGAATCCGCAGGAGATCTTGACAGACTTCTGCTTATCTTTTTTCCCCACCTCCATGGTCAAGGGTTGGCAGCGAACACGATTTCAGCGTGTAAGTCTGCTTTGACAAGACCCATTCTATATGCCTTCCAGGTCGACCTAGGTAACGAGATCTTTAATAAAGTCCCGAAAGCCTGTGCTAGGCTCAGACCTTCAGCACCTCCAAAGCCCATTTCATGGTCTTTAGACAAGTTCTTCATTTCGCTTCTCTGTTGAGCAATGAAGAGTGTGCGTTAAAGGATTTGACACAAAAAGTTATTTTCCTATTTTGCACTCGCGTCCGGGGCCAGGGTTAGTGAGATTGTAGCCTCTCGAGAGAGGCAGGTCGTGTTCAGTTCCTGGATGGGGAAGAATTGAACCTGTTTCCGGATCCTACGTTTCTCGCCAAGAATGAGTTACCCACCAACAGGTGGGGTCCCTGGAGAATCTGCCCTCTGAAAGAAGATGCATCTCTATGTCCAGTAGAATGCCTAAAGGTCTATCTTCATAGAACTTCAGACTTCAAGGGTGGTCAACTATTCAGGGGAGAAACATCAGGCTCAAATTTATCTCTGAATCACCTCAGAGCGAAAATCACATATTTTATTCGCAGAGCGGATCCTGACAATACACCCGCAGGTCACAATCCGAGGAAAGTTGCCTCATTCTTAAATTTCTTTAATTGTATGGATTTTGAACATCTCCGTTCATACACTGGCTGGAAGTCTTCCAGAGTGTTCTTTCACCACTATGCGAAGCAAGTAGAGGAACTAAAAGAGATCTGTGGTAGCAGTGGGTCGCGGTGTTAACCCTACTGTTTAACTCTGCGAGGAACAGTGGTCTTAATTGGGACGATTAATTCCAGGGTGAGTGTGTAGTTACATACTGTACTACAAACTAAGTGAGGGCACTGTGTTGCCCATCCAGACTGTTCCATTTCCGAAGGTGAACCTAGCATAAGTGCAGACATGTGTGCCGAGCGTTTCTAACGCTAATGTCATTGATTTGTAATACAGGCTTTTATGACTTTGATACCTCGGTATCTTAAAAGTGGCATCTAATGTTTTTTTCTTTCAGACAAACAAGCTCTGTTTACTATCATACTTATGCTTAAAGTTTTGGGTTATCCTCTTCTTATATATATATATATATATATATATATATATATATATATATATATATATATATATATATATATATATATATATATATATATATATATATATATATATAATTGTGGTTAACCTGTCTATTTATTGCCTGTCAATAATCTGGTTCTTGAGAACCTTGCGTCTCCTTC
>NC_090748.1:59771326-59776326 GCF_036898095.1 Palaemon carinicauda | reverse complement strand
CAGGCTTTACTATTTAATTTTTAGAGTTTATAATGATTAGCGTAAAAAATTGTATGTTATTTCATGTTTTTATTACCTCCGCCAGGAGGTTATGTTTTCGGTTCGGTTTGTTTGTTTGTTTGTTTGTTTGTTTGTTTCTCTGTTTGTCTGTCTGTCTGTGGACAACGTAGAGGCCACATTTCTACACGGAATCACTTCAAACTTGGCCAAGTAGTTCCCCAATGTGTATGGAAGAACTGATTAAATTTTGGTCAAGGTCACCCCAAGGTCAAGGTCACAGGGGTCACTGGTGTCACTATGACATAAGTGGCCATATCAAGAGACAGAAATAAAGCACTGACTTTTGCATAAGCCAACAGGGAAGTCCTAGTCCAGGCGCAACCCATGGGTGATGTTCAAATTTATAAAGGTCAAAGGTCAAGGTCATATTGGTGCATTATATCAATGTCATATTAAGTATCAGTGGCAAATGAACAAAGATCACTTGAAGGTCAGAAGTCAAGCAGGTCACTTGAAGGTCAAGGTCACGTGAAGGTCAAGGTCACGTGAAGGTCAAGGTCACCTGAAGGTCAAGGTCACGTGAAGGTCAAGTACATTTGAAGATCAAGGTCACTTGAAGCCAAGGTCATGTGAAGGTCAAGGTCACGTGAAGGTCAAGGTCACTTGAAGGTCACGTGAAGGTCAAGGTCATGTGAAGGTCGAAGTCACATCAATTCATGATTCTAGGACATATGGCGCTCTAGGTCACCTTGGCGGAGGTATGTCCTCTACGAGGACCATGTCCGCGTTCAGGACTTGCTCACTTGTTATAGTTGCAAATGATACTATGCTCCATATCTTTAGAAAATATAGGAAATTGTTTTCATTATCTATCAGATTATATAGAATTGTGTCCACTTTTTATGGATTTCCTCTTAATTGATTTCTCAAAATTTTAGATGAGACTGTTAAGACAATAAAATAGGCTGTTTACTTCTCAAAAAAAGAAAAGATCGTAATAAGTATAATTCTAGCAGCAGTACTACCTCCTTAAGGAAAGAGAGAAAGAGTTTGTGGCTTGGATAATGTGTCATATCATATACAATGGTAAGTAGGACCGCTACCTGGACTTGTCCAGTAGCTGTGTTAAAATTACGGCGTTGAAAATAAGTAACCCAGTTAAGACCTTCCTATACGTACCACCCATACGAGAATAAGAGAGAATATTAATAACAATGGCAAGGGATTGCGTTTACATCCAAGTAATGTTCCTCGTTTACTTTTGATAGGCTGGTAACACCCGTTATGCTACCTTTGGATTCATGGGTGAATGAGGTATTTTTCTCTACATTATCGTCGTATAAAATTATCAAATTGCTTCTGTTCTTCAATATTTCTATTTATTCTAGACGAAACTTCACCCTTTCCTTTCTTTTCTGCAATGTGGGTATGAGACGGGTGAGAGCAGAATGGGTTCTGATTCAGAGGTTATCTAGGTTAGCTGATACTTTCCTCGTAATTTGAATATTTTCGTGGTAAATCAAGCGAAAGACCTCAATCGTACCTGACAGTTCTCAGTCCGATATTATTTCCTCTTTGTTTGCTCTCGGGTCCGCCAACAAATCTTTATTTCCTTTTATCCTTTCAATTCTATTTCGGTAAGCTGGCAAGGTCGGATGGGTGCACGTTTGAGTCAAGAAGTGTGTCACTCATCAAATCGAGTTCGTGATTGATGGTGGACAGCCTATCGGATTGGATGTTGTTGTTGTAGACTAATGCGTTGAATGGAGGAAAATATTTAGTTTGGAATATTTGGCTCCTTTTTGGGTCTGCACGTGGCTGATAAATCTGGCAACGAATATTCCTTATTAGGGTGGCAGGAGAGAGGGATTTGTATTATCCAAGATCCCAACTGGCATAGTTTTCAACTTCGAGGGCTTTTGATTATTTATCTATTATAAAGAAAAATTAATGTACTGGTTTTTATAAGCTTTAGGGCTATTTGATTTAGTTTCTGCATAACTTCTGAAATTTGCTTCCATCAATCATATTCAAACTGGTTCATTGCAATTGACATTTCAAGGAATAAAACAGTCTAATATGATCAATGGAAGTCAGCTATTTACAGAACTGACTTCCATCAATTATATCCAACATTTTCATTCCCTGAGATTTCTTACTAAAATGAGCCCTTTTGAATGTGATGAGTGGAAATCAGGAATTTTCTAAAGCTGACTTCCCTCCATCATATTCAAAGTAGTTCATGCCCTGATATGTCCAATTCCATAAGACCTTGACCTTTTATCCACAAAGCGTTTAATCCAAGGTTTATTTGGTGGATCCAAGGAATGAAAAAAAAAGGTCAAAGGCCACAGCAGTTGGACATCCCATTCCCAGGGAATCAGCAAATTTCAATATATAGAGAGAAGTCAGTTAAGGGAATAGCTGAATATCAGCCAGCACATTCGAACGGGCTCTTTGCAGTTGGACGTCTCAGGGAGAGAGTCATTTGAATATGATTGTTGGAGGTAATTTCTGTAAATAGCTGACTTTTATCTATCATTTTCAAACTGGTTCATTGTAATTGGAAACGTCAGGGAAATAGCCAGTGGAATATGATGGATGGAAGTCAGTTTCATAAATGTATGATCTCAGTCTATCATATCAAAAAGGGCTCGTTGTAATTGGACACCTCAGGTAAAGAAGCACTTGAATATGATTGATGGAGGTCAGTTCTGTAAATGGCTGACTTCCATCTCTCAATTCCAAACTAGCTCATTGCTGTTGGACACTTCAGGGAACTGCCTTGTTGAATATTATGGAGGGAAGTCAGTTTTGTAAATTGATGACTTCCGTCTATCATATTCAAACTTGCTAATTATAGTTCGACACCTCAAGGAAATAGTCAGTTGAGTATAATGGATGGAAGTCAATTTTGTAAATGTCTCACTTCCATCTATCATATCCAAAGGGGCTCATTGTAAATGGACAGCTCAAGGGAAGAGCCAGTTGAATGTGATGAAAGTCAGTTCTATAAATGGCTAAGATCCATCTATCATAATAAAACTGGCGCATTGCAGCTGAACGTCTCAGGGAAAGAGACAGTAAAATATGAGGGATGGAAGTCAGTTCTATAAATGGCTGAATTCCATCGATCAAATTAAAATTGGCTTATCGCAGCTGTACATGTCAGGGAAATAGCCTGTTGAATATGATGGAAGTCAGTTCCATAAATGGCTGACATCCATCTTTCATACGCAAGCTGGCTCATTGTGAATGGACAGCTCAAGGAAGTAACCAGTAGATATGATGAATGAAGTAATCCCTGTAAATGGCTGACTTCCATCTATCATATTCCAAGTGGCTCATTGCAGCTGAACGTCTCAGACAAATAGTCAGATGAATATGATGGAAGTCAGTTATGTAAACGGCTGATTTCCATCGATCATATTGAAATAGGCTTATTGTAATTGGACACCTCATGCAAATAGCCAGTTGAATATGGTGGATGGAAGTCAATTCTGTGAATAGCTGAACTCCATCTATCATACACAAACTGGTTCATTGCTGTTGGACATCTCTGAAAGAGCCAATTGAATATGATAGATGGAAGTCAAATCTTTAAAAGGCTGGCTTCTATCTATCATATTCAAACTGGCTCATTGCAGTTAGCCATCTCAGGGATATAGTCAGTTGAATATGATGGAAGCCAGTTCTTTAAATGGCTGGATTCTATCTACCATACTTAAAGTGGCTCATTGCTGTTGGACATCTCTAAAAGAGCCAATTGAATTTGATAGATGGAAGTCAATTCTTTAAAAGGCTGGCTTCTATCTCTCATATTCAAAATGGCTCATTGCAGTTAGCCATCTCAGGGATATAGTCAGTTGAATATGATGGAAGCCAGTTCTTTAAATGGCTGGATTCTATCTACCATACTTAAAGTGGCTCATTGCTGTTGGACATCTCTAAAAGAGCCAATTGAATATGATAGATGGAAGTCAATTCCTTAAAAGGCTGGCTTCTATCTCTCATATTCAAACTGGCTCATTGCAGTTAGCCATCTCAGGGATATAGTCAGTTGAATATGATGGAAGCCAGTTCTTTAAATGGCTGGATTCTATCTATCATACTTAAAGTGGCTCATTGCGGTTGGACATCTCGAGGAAATAGCCAGTTCAATATGATGGATGGAGCTCAGTTCTTTAAATTGCTGACTTCCATCTATCACATTCAAACTGTCTCATTGTAATTTGCCACCTCATGGAAATAGCCAGTTGTACAATGATGGATGAAAGTCAGTTCTGCAATTGGCTGACTTCCTTCTATCATATTCAAGCTGACTAATTGCAGTTGGGCATCTCAGGGAAAGAGCCAGTTATATATGATGGATGGAAATAAGTTTTGAAATTAGCTGACTTTCATCTATCATATTGAAACTGGATCATTGTAATTGGACACCTAAGTGAAATATTCAGTTGAGTATGATGGATGGATGTCAGTTCTGTAAATGACTGACTTGCTTGTATCATATTCAAAATGGTTCATTGCAGTTGGGCATATCAGGGAAAGAGCCAGTTGAATGTGATAGATGGAAGTCAATACTAAAAAGGGCTGGCTTCCATCTATCACATGGAAGTAAGATCTCTAAAATTCTGGCTTCCATATAATATATTCAACCGAGGTCATTCCAGTTTTACATCTCAGGGAAATAGCATGTTAGATATGATGGAAGTCAATTCTGTAAATGGCTGACTTACTTCTCTCATATTCAAACTAGCTCATTTTAATTGGACACCTCAGGGAAAAAAACAGTTAAATGTGATAGATGGAACTCAGTTCTGTAAATAGCTGACTTCCATCTATCATATTCAAACTGGCCCATTGCAGTTGGGCATCTTAGGCAAAGTGCCAGTTGTATATGATGGATGGAAATTAGTTTTGCGAATAACCGACTTCTATCTATCATATTCAAACTGTCTCATTGCATTTGGACACCTCAGGGAAAGAGTCAGTTGAAT
>NC_090748.1:59753855-59763326 GCF_036898095.1 Palaemon carinicauda | reverse complement strand
ATATATATATATATATATAGACATATATATATATAGACATATATATATATATATATATACATATATATATATATATATATATATATATATATATATATATATACATATATATATACATATATATATATATATATATATATATAAATGTATATATATATATAGAATATATATATATATATATATATATATATATAATTATATATATATATATATATATAAAAGTCTATATATATATATATATATAATATATATAATATATATATATATATATATATATATATATATATATATATATATATATATATATATATATATATATATATATATAAAGTCTATATATAATATATATATATATATATATAAAGTCTATATATAAAGTCATATATATATATATATATATATATATATATATATATATATATATATAGATATATATATGTGTACAAATTTTCTCTAATATGGAATTTGCTCTACCATAAGTTATTTGCCCCATATGTAATTTCTTTTGGTGATAAATAGTTTTGCTCAACCAAGGATTCGGACTTATGACATTTAACCGAATTTTTCTGTCATTCTTACCTATTAGAAAAAAATATGAAGTACTTCTTTTTATGCAACCTTACGTTAATCTCCACATCAAACTATTTCGATGAAAAGGCCATATACATACATATACCAAGGAACTTCCCCCCAATTTTGGGGGGCAGCCGACATCAAAGAAATGAAACTGAAAAAGGGATCTCTGCTCTCTACGTTCCTCCTATCCTGACGAGGACGAGGAGGCTGTGAACCCCCTCTCATGCATTATAATCCTATGAGACATCAAAAGGCAATATATGTTTTATAAATTTTTATCTATAAAATCAGTAAATACATACTTGCAGTATGAGAATAGCAGTATTAGTATACAGAGCATAAACGGAAAATATAAATACCATGTAGGTTCATGCAAAACTTGTGCTACACCTATAAAGATCGTTTCAATCCTTTTCGAAGTTATACAGTAAAAATTCTCTGTTCCCTTATTCTGATAGAATTCAGGTTTGTTAGCTGTATTGCTTTGTAAAGTCAAATAATTTCAAAGTGATTGATTGCTAGGCTCAATGCTTCTTTCATCTGGTAATAAAAAAATAAAAATATAAGCTAAAATATTTCGTCATGAACTGGAAACATGGATTAGATATTAAAAACAATGCTTAACCATGAGTAGTGTTTCCCCCTTACATCAGTATGAGGAAGGCCCAGTGCCCATTGCCGATGAGTATTAGCAGTTTACAACAGTTTCCTCGTGTTTATCTTATGTACAGGTTGAAGTATACCTTCTGTATCTTTCTATACATAATTACGTTAAAAACTATTTTCCTGATCCTATCACTCAGTGGAACTCTACTCACTATAGGACCTACAAGATCAGTTTGTTTCTTGTCAAATCCACATTATTAACCCACTTGGAAAGGCCAACTCCGCACTCTAACTTGCACTTTCTTGGAATAAGAAAGAAAGCACGTGTGTGAGGGGTAATTCCCTCAATCTTAGCCCTGTCGAAGTAATTTAATCATGGTTCAGATAACGCGAGGATGTCGAAATATTTCTAATGTATCATTTCTAGAATTTGAATAGTTTTATTAACAACGTATGGAATAATTAAACAATTCATTAAATTAGGATCGATGTTGAGCATTTTATGCTAATCTCTTCAATTCTAAATCATAAGTTTATCAATATCTTGAATTCACTATAAGATCATCTTTGTCCAACTTGAATTGTTTATACATTTCATCTATTTTAATTTCTCTTGTTTGAGGTACACTCATTCTATTCCTTTTGTTGTGTTATTTTGAAGTTTTTATAGTTTATATAAATGAAATATCTAATTTAATGTTGTTGCTGTTCTTAAAATGATTTATTTTAACTGTTCACTACTTCTCGTAGTTCATTTTCTTCCGTTTCCTTTTCTCACTGAGCTATTTTTTTTCCTGTTCGAGCCATTGGGCTTATAGCATCATGCTTTTCCAACAATGGTTGCAGTTTAGCATTCGTGACTATTTTACACCTACAACCGCTTTATAGTTCGTGACTATTTTACACGTCGTTTCACACCTTAGTGTTGTAAACCACTTTACACCTCTTCCTTCTACCTTCGTGTTCGTGAATATTTACACCTCCTCCCTCCACCCTAGAGTTCTTAACTATTTTACACCTCCTCCCACAATCTTCCCATTCGTGATTACTTTACACCTCCTCCTAATACCTGGGAATTCATGACTATTTTACACCTCCTCCCACCACCTTTGCGTTCGTGACTATTTTACACCTCCTCCTCTACCTTAGTGTTAGTGACTATTTTACACCTCCTCCAACCATCTTTGTGTTCGTGACTATTTTACACCTGCTACCCTACCACCAACTTAGTGTTCGTGACTATTTTACACCTGCTACCCTACCACCAACTTAGTGTTCGTGACTATTTTACACCTGCTACCCTACCACCAACTTAGTGTTCGTGACTATTTTACACCTCCTCCCACCACCTTAGTCTGGTAACTATTTTACACCTCCTTCCACCACATCATTCGTGATTATTTTACACCTCCTCATACCACCTTAGTACCCTAGAATGTTTTATACTTCCTCCTACCACCCTAGCGTTTGGGACTATTTTATACCTCCTCCCACCACCTTAGTGTTAGTGACTATAGTACACCTCCTCAAACCACCGTAGTGTTCGTGACTTTTTATACATTCTCCCATCACCTTGGTGTTCCTGACTATTTTACACCTCCTTCCACCACCTTCGAGCTCGTAACTATTCTACACCTCATCCTACTACCTTACCGTTCGTCGCTATTTTACACCTCTTCCCAATCCCATAGTGTTCGTGAATATTTACACCTCCTCCCTTCACCTTAGAGTTCATGCCTGTTTTCCACCTCCTCCCATAACCCTACTGTTCATGACTATTTTACATCTCCTCCCACCACCTTACCGTTTGTGACTATTTTACCCCTCCTCTGCCACCTTACTGTTAGTGACTATTTCACCCCTCCTCCAACCACCTTAGTGTTCATGACTATTTAACACCTTCCACCATCTTAGTATTCGTGACTATTTTACATCTCCTCCCACCACCGTAGAGTTTGTGACTATTTTACACCTCCTCCCATAACCGTAGAGTTTGTGACTATTTTACACCTCCTGCCCTCACCTTAGTGGTCTTGATTTTTTTTGCACCTCCTCCCCCCACCCTAGCGTTCGTAACTATTTCACACCTCCTCCCACTAGCTTGGTGTTCATGAATATTTTACACCTTCTCCCTACACCTAAGTGTTTGAGACTATTTTACACCGACTTCCACTAAAGCATTCGTGAATATTTTACACCTCCTCCCAACACCCTAGCGTTCAGGACTAGTTTACACATCCTCCCTCTAACTTGATGCTCTTGACGATTTTACACTTTCTTGCAACACCTTAGAGTTCATGACTATTTTACACCTCCTTCTATCACAGCATTCATGAATATTTTACACCTCCTCCCACCACCTTAGTGGTCTTGACTATTATGCACCTCCTCCTACCACCATAGTGTCTGCGACTATTCTACACCTCCCACCACCTTATCGTTTGCGACTTTTTTACACCTCCTCCCACTACCTTAGTGTCCATGAATATTTACACTTTTTCCCTCCGACTTAGATGTCATGACGGTTTTACACCTCCTCCCACCACCTTATTGTTCATGAATATTTTACATCTTCTCCCACCACTTTAATGTAGGTGACTATTTTACACCCCCTCCCTCCACCTTAGTGTTCGTGAATATTTACACCCCCTCCAACCATCCTAGAATTAGTGACTTTTACACATCCTCCCACAACCTTATTGTTAGTGACTATTCTACACCTCTTCCAACCACCTTAGTGCTCATGAATACTTTACACCTCCTCCCACTACCCTATAATGTTCGTGACTATTTTACACCTACTTCCACCACAGCATTCGTGACTATTCTACTCCTCCAAAAACCCTTGTGTTCAGGAATATTTGCGTTCAGGAATATTTTACACCTCTCACCAACTTAGTGCTGTAGTTTAGACGATCTATACCTTCTCGCACCACCTTAGTGTTCGTGATTATTTCACACCCCCTTCCACCAGAGCATTCGGGATTATTTTACACATGGACCCCCCCACCGTAGAGTTCGTGACTATTTTACAATCTACGGGAAATACGTAAGGCGGATTTAAGAGAAAAAAACCTTCATAAGAACAATCTATGGAGCTAACATTGATCTCATTACAAGTTGAGTAACAGAAAAACTAGACTGGACACCATCGAGATGCATCCTAGTATGTGGCATCCATAATATATCAGAATTTGAAACTTCATCCAACTTATAGGATAATATAGGCACACTCATAACAGAATTAAAAGGTATCAATGAAAATATGAAGATGAAAATATGCCAGATCTTGCCCACCGTACGAGCAATGAATTAGAAGACACCGTAAACTATTATAATAATGAGCTTCTTGAGTGGAGTTCCAATAATGGCGTATCAGTAATAAAATGCCAACTCTCATTTGAATTGAGAACAGGAGAAGTGGATGATCTCTGTTATCCCTGGGAAGTTCCGAAGTGGGTACGCCATTACCAATGTGGTACCATAAATGAGACCAACTTTCGGAGCATATAACTTCCTTATTGATTAATACATTTCAAATCCTTCAGTTTCTTATTTAACATTATTCATTCCTCAATATTATGTTAGGAGTAAATTAAAAACCAATCATTTTAGATATTTTATTTGGAAAATTTAGAAAAATAAGTATATAACAGTATAAATATATGGAAAATAATCTGTATAAAATATTTACGTTATACATAAGTAACTTTGGCAAACTACATAATAGAGTTGAATGGCATGGCAGCATTCATGCCTATTTTCAAGGTCCTAGGCTGAAAAATACCAAATCTGTGACAGGGGGTGAAAATGGGCACTGGAGTGGCACTCGATGAAGGCACTAGGGTGGCACTCATTGAAGGCAGTGGCGTGGCACTTGCTGAAGGCAGTGGGGTAGCATTTGAAAAAGGCACTGGGGTGGCACTTGAAAAAGGCACTGGGGTGGCACTTGAAAAAGGCACTGGGGTGGCACTCGAAAAACACTCTAGTAGCACTGATTGATGGCACACTGGTGGGGATGGGGGCCTTCCCTGACAGACTCCTGAAGGGGGTCAAGGTAATGGGAGGGTTATCTACATCGTTGTCGTCACCATCGTCGCATGGTACAGGCATCTTAACCTTCTTCATAGGAAATTGTATCCTCTTCTTGCTTTGAAAATGAGAAGAGGTGCTATATGGTGTCGAATAGGAGAGTACTGAGTGGGAAAAATTGCTTACACTTCCCTGGTCGATGGTGTCCACCTGGGGGACGTCACCATATTTCTGATAAAAACACGTGTCATCAGCACACTTAATATTACTAAAATCACTAAGAGATTCCAAAATCTCGTTGAGTCTTTTCTCAGAAGGGAATTTCTTTTGCATTTTGCTTACCTGAAAAGTGGGATTTTTTTTCCCCCGTATATACTTGAACATCCGGCATCCTAGCACAAAGATGTCAGCATCACTGCATAGCAACACTATTCACCAATGTTCAGTGAAAATCTCTTCCACTTTCATTAATATCACTCTGAGATATTTAGCGAAATGTAAAAGCATACGAAATTGAAATTTCAATACAGTTTAGTAGTGTGGTACCAAAATTGATACCCAAAAAAATTTGAAGTGCTACATCTCTGCGAGTATCTGAAGCTCCGATTCATGAGTCCTATCCATGTTGTATCATAACAAAGTCCTATGCGGCGCACCTCGAGAACGACGCCACAGACAAAGCAACAGGATGAAACCTGGGAAAATTTGCTTTGTGCCTGCGCCTGGTTCCAAATTTGGGGCCTGTTAATTTACCCAGTGTTTTCACCAAGGAAACGAGAACTTTAGTCTTCCTAAATAGATATGGTGCTATTCCACTAATCGAAACTATACATTGACAGTGTAATCAATTCAATTCAAATAACGACTGGAAAAATATTAAAAGATTAAATGAATGACTGCTTAAAAATCATCAAAGCAATAAAAGATCTTATCAGCCTTTAGGTTATGCTTGGAAGTCAGTACATGCATATCACTTGGACGGAAGACAAATTCCATCTGGAAGACAACAGAACCATAATAACAACGGAAGAAATCAAAGATATGATAAAATGAAAAGGGAACATACGTCCCGGATGCTATAATTGTGGCAACTTAATCACCATAAATCATCTTGTCGCTACAACCAGAGAATCCGATGTAACCTCTGCCACAAATTTGGTCACAAGCAGCGTCTTTGTCGCCACCAGGCTCTATAGGATAACAGTCATGATGACAGCGCTGCATAAAATCTCCGTGGATACTACAAAAAAAGAACTGGCTCCATGGAATCTCAACTACCGAGCATCTAGACGCTCAGTCTCTGTTGTCACACATTGACGAAATGAAATTATTAACATAAGAAAGAAATATTGACATATTATGTGTAAGTGAAACCTGGTTGGAGCCTATTTACAGGACAATTTGTTCACATATCTGACTTTACTATTTATCTCTGTGATCATGGAAGAAATGAGGGATCCTGTATTTATGTAAGAAATGATTTTAAAATAATATACATTAGAAATAGTAATGATAAAGTAGAAGTAGAAGATATGTGGATTGCTGTATAACTAAAGACCTATCGTCCATTATTGTCGGATATGTATATCGACATCCGAAAGCATTTGCTCTTCATTTGAGTATATCAAAGATACCTTTAGAGAAATGTGTTTACATAGGAAGCCTGTTTTTATTCTTGGGGATTCAAATGACGAACTTTTTGTTCCCATTAATAGATTAAGTAAAATTTTGTATCAGTTAAACCTTAACACATTGATAAAGGAACCGACAAGGATAACAAACACTTCTGCTACATTACTAGACGTTGTAATTACAAACAGACTACAAATGGTTTTAGATGCTGGTGTGGAATCTAGTTCAATTGCCGAACATGAGACGACTACACTTAGAATTAACATTTCCAAGCCAAAAAGACTCAAAATAGTAAAAACATACCGTAATCTGGTAAATCATGATCCAAACAATTTTCATGACAACTTGCTAAATAGGAGTCCTGTCTTTAACTTCTTTATAGAACCAGACTGTGTAAATACCCAAGAGGATACTTTTAGCAGAACTTTCATTGATGGTCTATATGAATGTGCCCCACATATAACTAGAGAAATTCACCGGACCCCATTTCCCTGGATAAGTAGCGATGTTAAAGAAGCGATGCGACTAAGAGATGTCCTTCAAACTAGGCACAAGGTGAATAGAATGAACGAAACATGACGACGTCAGTATAAAGATGAAAAGAAACGCATACAGGTACTAGTTAAGACAAATAAAACTAAACACTTTAAAGACAAATTCAATAATTGTCAAGAAAACATACGTAATAAAGGAAATATTGTTCATGAAATTATTCCAAACCCAAATGTAAATTACCATATATTAAATTGTGACAATAAAATAGAAAAGGCTGAGGAATTTAAAGGGATACTTTTCGATCGTTGGAAAGACGGCTTTTGAGAAATTATAAGAAAATATCCATGATAATGATAGAGACCAGATGATGGTAAATAACGAATAAGCTGAAGATGTGATTAGCATTTTTAGACCTCAGCCAGTTGATGTTAATACAGTTTTTCTCACAGTAAAGAATTTAAATGACCCAAATTCAGTAGGATCAGATGGAATACCCGTTCGTTTCATTAGAGATGCCTTACCTGTAATAGCCTTTTATTTGACAATAATAGTCTATACCTCAATCGTAACTGGTATTTACCCAGATGGATGGAAGCTGCCTCATGTTGTACCATTTTACAAGAGTGGCGACCCAGAAAACGTTGGAAACTTCAGATTTCGACAAAAATATCAATTGCTTGAATATCCTATTCAAAATGAATTATTGTCCTCTACACAATATGAATTTGGACGTCATCTATCTACTGAAATGGCATTACCTAAGCTATCGGAGAGAATTTATAAAAACATTGACAATCATAAGATAAACTTACTTATATTGTTAGATCTTTAAAAGGCATTTGATAGCGTTAGCCATGATATTTTGTTAAATAACTGTAGAAAAATGAAAATAGATTCTTTTTGGTTTAGTAACTATTTACAAAATCGTTTTCAAATAGTCAGACTAGGTAATACTATCTCTTCTCGTAAACAAGTACATTTTGGAGTTCCCTAGGGCTTTATTTCAGGCCCCGTGCTCTTTCTTATTCACATCAATGATATGGCTGATTTCAAAATGCCCTACTTCAAAAATATGGCAATTTTTTTAGAAGACTATTTTCTCGGACATTATGCAGAAGATAGTAAATTTATAATTGCTGTTAGTATAAATGATATACCCACTTTTATCACAAACACAGAAGCTATATTAGAAGCAGGACTGTGATATTTTCAATTAAATGGTTTAAATCTAAATGAATCAAAAACTAAAATCATATTCATTGGTACAAGGCAATATGTACCACAAATCCTATTAGATACCGTCCTAAACTTTAACGGCCATCAAATTGAAATAAGTGTACACGTAAAAAATCTGGGTATTTATTTTGACCAATATATGCTTTTTGATGTACATGCATCTGAAATAAGTAGAGATTTAAATGGAACCTTGATATATTTAAACATGATTAAAGACAGATTCCATATTAGTATGAGGGCGATGGTAGTTCAGTCGCTGCACTGAGCTTGATAAATTATTGTTTAAAGATCTCAGGAAATACTATTAAACAAAAATTACAACGTGTTCAAAAACTACAAAACTTAGCGGCAAAAGTAGTTGATGGTAAGGCCAAAGAATATGACCATGCATCACCAATTTTAGATAAATTAGAATGGCTAAAAGTGGAACGAAAGATGAATTCGACATTTGTGTGGGAGTTTTTAAAGTTATGCAAAGTTTAATACCAACTTGGCTTTTTACGTTTATAACAGTTGGAGCTGGGAGGGACAGACGAACGAGACAGAACAATGACCTTTATATACCGAGAACCACTACAGACTTGGGAAGTAGATGTTTTACGGTACGAGGAACAACGATGTGGAACACCCTACATGATTTATTGAAAACAACGTCGAATCTCAACACTTCTAAAGCAAATTTTAGAAAATATATGTTTGTTTTAGAAGATTTTAGTTAAAAATTTGTTGATTGGTTCTATGTATTTGTGCATATTTTTTTTTTTTTTTTCATGTTTTATGGCATCTACTTTAACGTTTGTACCCAGTATAGAATTTTACTATTATCAAATTATTGTTTATTCTATTTTAAAGTCATAATAATGCAAGTAGTGTACCAAACGTATTTTAGTTGGT